>NW_015168746.1:9454-43318 GCF_001447785.1 Gekko japonicus | reverse complement strand
GGGGGAGAGGGATTTCTGCAAAGCAGCAGACGTGGGTGGGCAGAAAGTCAAGGGGAGGGGAAACCGCGCAAAAACGCCTGGAGACCATCTCCGCCCCTGGGTCACTTTCTGGATAAGGCTGATTTTAAAAAAGAGAGAGAGAGAAAAGATGCATTCAATCCCTGCCTGGCCCTCGGTGCTCTTAAATCTCTTGGCCCTCTCGACCTCCCTTCTCCCCACTTTCTGTTGTTGTTGTTTAAATTGCCCCTCCTCTCCTATCCCCACCTCCCCTTCCCTCCGTTCGGCGCGCCTCGTGCTTTGTATGAACGCGCCAGCGGGCGAGCGCTAGGACCCAGCACGCTGCCGGCCGACCTGCCGGCAGCCGAGGCAGCTCGGCAGACTCCTCCTTATCTCCAGTGTCAAACTTGACATCCGCCTGCAAGCGGAGCATGGTAACTTCTCCTGCAATCAGAGCGCTCACATCAGTGGCATGCTCCGGGAAGATATGCAGCTCGCGCTGCCCTCTGCACTCCCGCCTCGCTGGCCGAGGCGCCCCTGAGCCTAGCGGAGGGAGAACTAGGAGGGGATAAGTGTCATGAGGAGGGCGCGAAAGGGTGTTGCCAGGAGAGCAGGGCCCCGCCCACCTTGGCGCCCTCTGCCTCCTCACCGCCTTCCTTGCTTCCCTCCCTCGCCGAGAGAGCGCAAGAGCGAAAGGGGCGGGCGCCGGGTTAGGACGGCGGTGGCGGGGGTTTGGGGCAGCGGGGCGCAGTTTGGCGCCCCTGAGTGCCGGCCCGCCCTAGGCGAGTGCCTAGTTCGCCTAGCGGGTGAGCCAGCCGTGTGTAGGAGGGGAAGGGGAGGAGTATTAGAAGCCACTGTGGAGGTGGCGCTGCACCTGACAGACAACCGCCTGTTAGGTGTAGAAGGTGGGGGGAGTCTGTTGGAAGCCATCAAATAGGTGGGCCAGCAGATTTGCTTCACCTCACAGGTGGTTCTTGGCTACTTCTGATTTCCTCAACTGTCATTAGGTCTCTGCAGTCCCCTGTAACTGTTGGTTTTTTAACCTCAGAACTCTGAGTTCTGCAGCTGACCAATGAGAGAGTAGGGGGTGCAGAGAGTCAGCTCCCTGGCAACCTCACAGGAATCAATGGGGGAGCACATTTCCCCCCTTTTGAGCCACTTAGGGGTCAAATTTCTAAAAATCCCTTCTTAGTGACCACCTATGCCATGGTAGGAGCCCTCTCCCCGAATTTGGTCTCTAGGTCCAGTGGTTTGGCCTGGGCATTGATTTTATGGTGAGGGGACTTTCTTTTATAGAGAGAGAGATAGACATATTTAAATGATAAATGAAATGAAAATTCCTGGGAATGTAAAGAAGCTGTGTGTATAGAAGCATGCATTCCTTAGAGGAATAGCTATCAGGAGTGGAGCCTAGAAGTTATTAAGGGATCACCCTGCTTCTATCATTATGGTGAAAACACTGTCAAGCCATGCTATTCCCTGTGATGCGGTGCAGAGGCCAAAATGCCTTCAATTTCCAAAAGCTTTTATACTGTGTACTGTAACAATCAATCCTGCCTGTTCTCAGAATTACATAGCTTTGTTGGATATATCCAAGGTCTGAACCCAACCACAGTCATACAATAGCAGACAACAACTTGAAAAGATGAAGAAGAGGAATTGCCAGATCAAAACTGTCAGATATAAGGCACCTGGCTACCGAGTATAACCCCATAGCTTCAGCCTCTGTTGATCAAGTGCTGAGTAGTTGGGTTGTTCCATAATAAAGGCTATCCATTATCTTCTATGGAGCTGTAATGTTTAGCCAAAGGGGGGCATTCCTTTGAAATAAGGGTTGCCTTGCAATTGGCAACAGAAGTAATGTCCAGCCTTATACTTGGGAAAATATAAAAAGATGGTAAAGAGTGGCATTTTGCTTTTCTTGTGGTGCTGTGTTTCCCCCCATAGCCATCTGTCCTAACTTTCTGTGTTCATATTTTTGAATCTGCTCATCATTAAGCATGAGAATTAGAAATGTTTTGTTGCAGTGGTGGGCAGAGTTTGTCCATAGAAATAATTCTAGAAAACTGGATTGTGCCCCTGAATTGCCCTCCAGATATCACCTAGGCTTTGCAATGCACCCGTGGGCTAGTCTGAAGTCCCCACTAGTACCCTCCCTGCTGCCTCCTTCCATTTCCCAGACAATCAGGAGGGCTCATGACTGGCACTTAGCATGTATTGCAGCAACATCCAAGGATGTCTGAAACCATGATGAGGAATGTTGTACATAGTGGCATCTAAAGTCAAACTTCCTCACCGTCACCACATCCAGGTCAATTTCAAAAAGAGAAAGGGGACAGTGGGACCTGAAACATATTCATTTTCATTCCTAAGCAGATCTGGGAGGAGGTCCCATGAGATCCAGTGTCCATCCCCAAATTTGATTCCACCCCGACACACATCACTAGTTCATTGGACTTCAGTTCTATTAAGGGAAAATATAGTCATGGATCAGGCTGTGCAATTGTGACACCCTTTAATGATCTTTGTTCAGATCAATAGACTGAGAAATGAACACGTTTTCCTGCCATTGTGGCAGCTGCTCATCATTTAAAAAGCAAGAGAGAGAAGGGGGAAATAACTTCTAGATTCCAACATGGACAACGTACTTGCTCAGGGCACTGTGTAGATCCTAGTAATTTTCCATTCAGAGACCAAGGAAAGTGCAAAACAGAAAGATGATTAAATTCCCAGAAGTCTGACATTTTGTGAACTACAAAGACCAGCCTTGCATGTTTAAATGACTAATATTAGATAGGGAGGGGGATAAAAGAAGAAAGTGGGAAGACCCTATCAGCTTCCTCGCAGAAGCTGTGTGAGGCCAGGCTGAGTTTATTTCTCCTCCATCTACAAGTAGATAAATCTTGGATATGAGCCCCTGGGCACAAGCTGAAGGGCAGGAACCAAAGGGCTATTTATTTTATTTATTTATTTTCCAATTTATACCCCGCCCTACCCCGCCAAAAGCTGGGAGGAAGATCCAGTGGGGAGCAAAGAGCTGGAGAGAGGAAAACCAGCTCTGTATTTGGAAACCTTTTGTATTGTAACCAATTTTGGGTCCCCATTGGGGAGAAAAGCAAGATATAAACAAAGAAACAAATATGCAGACGGACCTAAAAAGCAAAATTATGTACTCAAATAGCTGTAATCATGGGTCATTTCATAGAAAAAGAGGTGCAGGAGCTCATTAGCATAACCCTTTAGCATAACTTATTTGCATATGCGACACCCCTGGCATCACCGGAAGTGTGTCAGAAGGCAACACTCACTGCTCAGGCTCCACCCCTAAAATCTCCAGGTATTTCCCAACTCAGATTCAAACCTCGGTCTCCCAAATCCTTGTCTAGAACACTAACCACTAGACAACACTTCATGGGGCAGCAGCTGTTGAGCAGTAGCAAGCAGCTGGGCCTGCATGGGTTATGCAAGTTGCATGGTGTCAAGTTGTCCAGTGGCTGCTGTCAGGCCTGACATGCTCTCTCCCCTACATTTTACTGACAGAAACAAATGCTTGAAGGCTGGAAATACTGCTGTGGTTGAAAAACAATGGCCACTGAGAGAATTCCTTTCATATGGCTACAGGTGCTGCTTCTATTATGGGTGAGGGTTGACCCAATGTATTTTCAGCTGCCATCGATGATGGACGGCAGTTGGCTAGGTACTTCTCTACTGGTCTGAATCTTCCACAGCTAACAATGTTTTCTCATGAAGATGGTTTTGGCTGACAAATTTTGGCTGACAAAGTCAAAGTATAAATCAATCATAATAAATCTATTCAATTCTTGACATGGCCAAATTTGTGGATAGTTGGATCCATAAACAAACAAGACAGAGGTTTCTGCAAAAACTCTGAAATTAAAAACGTTGTTGTTGTTAGCCATTCAGTCATGTTCAAATTGCCTAAATATTTTGATCTTGTCAGCCAAAAACATCTCCATGAGAAAACATTCTTAGCTGAGGAAGATCCAGATCATATCAGGGACTGTCTCCATAGGGTCTCCATAGGGTATAATTATCCTCCCCAGTTGCAGGGGTTGTGGTGGTGATGGCAGGCTCCCTTCAATGAAAGGAGCGTGCCAGCACTGCAGCACGACTCCAGAAAGGGGGGATTTAAACTTTAAACCCCTTCAGTCTTTGGAGTCGCTCCGCAGAGGTGGCATTCTCCTTTCAGATGTTTCTGCCTGGCAGCAGGGCCAGTGTTGGCCCTGCTGTCATGCAGAAGCTTCTGCTGGGTTCCCTTTCTCCCCCCCTCCATCCCACTTGGAGATGAGGTGATTGGAAACGAGGGGGGAAGGAATGGATCCCAGGCACTTTTGCCTGTCAGAGGGGCTGGCACACTGGCTCCTCTGTCAGGCAGAAGAAGCCCTGGGTTCCTTTTCCCTTTGCCCCGCTTGGAGGTGAGGTGATGGGAAAGGGGGTGAAGGAATGGATCCCAGGCACTTTTGCCTGTCAGAGGGGCTGGTGCGCTGGCCCCTCTGTCAAGCAGAAGCAGCCCTGGATTCCCTTTCTCCCCCTCCCCTTTGCCCCACTTGGAAGTGAGGTGAAGGGAAAGGAGGGGGGAGGAGTTTACTTGTTACTCCCAGAATGCTGTTCCTGCCCGTTCGTGCTCAAAATGACCCCTGGCTCTAATTCAGCACTAAATTGGGCAAAATAGACATTAGGTCTAAACTGAGGGCTATGTAGTATGGTGTACGTGTATCAATGTCCACACTTTGATGTTGGAGAAAGTTGTTAAGTCCTGAGAAAAAAATGTAGGCTGGTAAGTGGAATATTGAAGTCAAAGACCACTATGAGTGTATTTTCAGAAATACATCCTGTTCCATGTGCAAAGCCAGGTAGACAGTCAGACCTAAAGACTACTTTGATAAAACAAGCAAAAAATTGAGCAAATTGCTAAAAACACTCAGATGAACAATTAAAGATCGGAAAGAGAAATCCAGGGAAGTAGTAGGATTGTTAATGAACTGTTAGTGACAAGGAAGCAAAAGAAGTTCTACTACTAGAGGAGGATAGGGAGATCACAGAGGAATGAATCATTTGCATTTGTTTGTAGAATATGCTGGACTGAACAGCTATCTGACTGAACAGCTTTGCTGGAGGTAGGGAAAAGGATTCTGAAGAAATGGGTCAAATAGAAATAACAAGAGGGGAAGATCTAGGGAAAAACAGATTAAAAATTAATAGATGCTTGGGTCTGAATGGCTCTCGTTCATGTTTTGTGTCTGGAGACAGATACCCCACACCCTTGCCTCCTTCTGAGGAGCCCAGCAAGCCAGGCAGCCTCCATTGCCAGTTGGCTCCACCCAGGTGTTGGGGGCCTAGGGCAACAGTCCTTGGCTGCCATTAGATGAGCAGGGGAGGGGAAATGAGGCCACACCAGCAGTGGGTGGTTGGGTGGTCTCCCATAACCACAAGAAGGCACACCGGGGACTCCCTTGAGCAGGCAGGAGGCCCAGCAAGCCAAAACAGCCCTGGGAAATATGCGATGGACCTTAGCCCCGAGAAAGACACTGGTAGAAGAGGCTTTTAAAGACTTGGAAAGGAAATGGCAGATTGTGAGCCAGAGCCAATGCCGGAGGCTTTGTGGAGTCTTGGCAGAGTGAAGTCATGTCTCATTCCAGGGGTGGGCAAGCAACAGCGCACAGTGGATAGGAGTAAATGGACAGGTCTTACAATGAAGGGAAGTAAGCAGTGGAGTCCCTTTGGGTCTGTACTGAGAGTACTGCTATTCAACTTATTCATGAACGATTAAGAGTAAGGGGTGAGCTGTGAAGTGACAACATTTGTGAACGACACAAAATTATTCAGGACAATGAAAGCTGAAGCTGGAAGTGAAAAGCTCTGAAAAAAATCTTTCCAAACTAGTGAATAGGCCAGGAAAGGATAAATGATAGTCATAAGCAAACATAACTGGAGGTCAAATAAAATCCCTTCAGATATACACTGATAGGGCCTGAAGAGGCAGGAAAGAAATCATGGGGACATGGTAAATAACTTGTGAAAATACCAAACAGTGTGGGGCAATGATAAAAATGCTAATCCTTGATGAGATTATTACGAAAGTGATTGAAAATGAAGCTGCAAGCTGCGTGGTTTCTTTATATAATAATGTATGATGTGAGATTATTTAGCCTACTTTTGACTGCCCCTTCACAGGGCTGGTACAGAAAAGAACAACCAAAATGAACAAGAAGTTGCAGCATCTTTACTATAAGGACCAGCTAAACACTGGGGTTATTAACTGTAGAGAAAAAACATATCTAAAGAATAAAATGATAGAAGATTATGAAATCAAGGGAAGATTATGAAATCAAGGGAACTTTTTTCCTTACTGTTCACCCTATGAAATTGCTTGGTACTTAGCATACATACACACACTATAGAAAATTGCTGGACTAGATTGATGTGTTATATATATCTTATATTCTTAGAAGTCTACATTGGTGCATACCTAAATATCTGTTATAGGGTTCTGTTCCTCACAGAAGATGCTGCTGTAACAGTGCCAATGCATGTTCTACCCACTATCACAATGACACATATCTTTCTGTTCTGACTGCTAAGCATCTAAACAAGTACTATTGTTACCAAGACTCTGGGCTTCCTTAAATGTGATATTATTACAAGATTTCCTTTTTGCTTGACTATGGCCATGTCTGCATCTTCATTTTTAAAGCAGTCTCGACGCCGTCTTTCTTTATGCTGGAATGATGCTTGTTCAAGAAATTCTTCCAATCTGGTCAATTCAAGTCTTCATCACTAGATGGCACATTCAGGAGAGGGCTTAGAGTGCTTCGTAACCAGATCCAGTTGAGCCGGTGAGACACCGCAATCACAATGGAGTCGAAACCACAGGGCAATAAAATAATGCAGACAGCAGAAATTATAATGGTACAGTAGGAGAGTGAAGCTGAAAGGGATGTAGACATCTTTTTTGGAGATGGCGCAGGAGCGTTGCCAAAGCAGCAGAAGATACCAATGCAGATCTGGCCTATGTGTTACCTTCCACAGAATAGCCATAAACGTTAGTTTAGAGAGCCACTTTGGTGTAGTGGTTAAGTGCGTGGACTTTAATCTGGGAGAACCGGGTTTGAATCCCCACTCCTCCACTTGCACCTGGCTGCATGACCTTGGGCAAGCCATGGTTCTGATAAGAGCTGTCCTTGAAAAAGAGCAGTTTCTGTCTTTTTTATTTATTTATTTACCTTAGACTTGATATACCACCCTAACCCCCGGAGGGGTCTCTGGGCGGTTCACATTTTGTCATTCTAAGAACTTAATCATCCTATCTAGGGCCACATCGAGGATTGGGGGTGGGACTACCTACCAGCACCCTCGGTGGTATATGCTCTCTTTTTGCATCCTTGGCTCGGCTCAGCGTCTGTTCGTAGTTTTGCAGCTAAGTTGACCCTTGGCTGCTGGGCCAGCACAGCGTCCCCTCCTGGCTCACGATACTCCTCTGGAACTCCCGGCACCACGCAGGTGCACGGACTCTAATCTTGGAGAACCGGGTTTGATTCCCCACTCCTCCACTTGCACCTGGCTGGATGACCTTGGGAAAGCCATAATTCTGGCACAGCTGTTCTTGAAAAAGAGCAGTCTCTGTCAGAGTTCTCTCAGCCCCACCTAGCTCACAGGGTGTCTGTTGTGAGGAGGGGAAGGGAAAGGAGTTTGTAAGCCGCTCTGAGACACCTTTGGATAGTGAAGAGCGGGGTATAAATCCAATCTCCTCTTCTTCTCTCAGCCCCACCTACCTCACAGGGTGTCTGTTGTGGGGAGGGGGAGGGAAAGGAGTTTGTAAGCCGCTCTGAGACACCTTTGGGTAGTGAAGGGCGGGGTATAAATCCAATCTCTTCTTCTTCTACTACTTTACCTCCTACTGTATAAAAGCAGTACACCCATACTATGCTCTCATTCAGTCTCAAGAGCAAAACATTCCTGTTTGCAGACCTTCACCATATTCAAAAGGGAAAGTTAAGCTCCAAAATTAAAAAAAATGGGTAGCACCACTGGAGACACAACAGTGAAAATATAGCATTTCCTTGCCAGAAAGTAAATGTGAAGACTTGTAGCAAATCCAGTAAGAAAACAGACAGCAAGATCTGCAGATAAATGTAATTGTGCCAGCTAAAGTTTAAGCCTGTTTATTGGGAGCTAGCCAGTTAGAAAGCTCAGTGCCTTGCTCAAGAGCCAGAACTGCAGCGGCAGCGTTCTCATGACAACATTCTCAAAATGAGCAGATTGCTACTCCCGTGCACTCCCGTCTGTAGCCCAGATTGCAGTGTTCCCAACCTTAACAGGGTGCGAAGAAGGTCCTTCTTTCAGATGACACCCCCAGAGCATACTGAGAGTACACTAGAGATTGATAGACTGTGGTGACTATTTATACAGCCAATTATTGTACAGACATTTGTGAAGCTGCGCAGTCACTCTCCTAGAGCAGAAGAGACGTTTGCTGCTCAGGGACGCTTTGCCCAAAACTGTTTCTGACGAGAATTTGTATTGTGATGTGTGAATGGCTAAGTGTTTTGTTTCAGAATTACTTGTGCCAGAATGTCAACACTCATACTGACTTCCCAGAAACTATAACTATGAAAAGCAATAACACTCTTCCTGCCATTCTTCTACAGATGCTGCCAAAGTTTGCCAATTGTGGGTTTAAGATTGACTGTCTGCTTTCTACATTTGGCAAAACTTCTTTCCCATCACAAAAAACAAACAAACAAACAAAAAGCCTGAAAAGCTTGCCCGGGGTATAGAATGATTGTCAAAATCTAATCCATTCCCTTCCATGTGAGTCAGCAAGTACATTCACTCATTTGACTTACGTGAAAGAAGAGAAGGGGCCACAGTCAGGAAATGCATAGAGTTTGCTGGGTATAAAAGGATGAAAGGATTACACAAGCATGCAGCATTTCCCTGATTAAGGAAACTTTTCTAAGCAGGTATTCAGAAGTAAATCCCAGTTTACTCAATGGGGCTTACTTCCAGGAAAGCATTATTAGGATGCAGCCAAAGTAGCAGTTTCAGATGAAATTGGAATCTGCTTTAGATTTTTCCAGAGAAAATTTGGCTTCCAGTTCCCCAAAGGGTTAACCCTGAACCAGATTCTTTGATGAGCACTTGAAGTATTTCTACCATTTATCCTCAATGTACATGTTTTTCCCAGCATGCATCGTTAAGATTCATGTGTGAAAATGTAACACATGGCACAAATCTCACATTGCTAGGAACATGAGGACTCATGAATTCAGATCGGGTGTCTTACAGGAGTATATGCATGATATTTCATAGAAAAGACCCTAGAAAATAGACTTCCTCATTTCCACACTTCCAAGTCCCTGTTTCTGCACTACAAACCTGTACCAGTTTTATGCAGTGCTGAATGATCTTGGGAAACCTAACCTGGTGCAGAGGATTTGGGGGGTAATGATCCCTACCCATCCCCGTGCACGCCCTGCAATGAATGTTAAGCCAGCTAAAGCCTGTAGCTGTCAGACACAAGGAGGGGCAAATCCTGAGGCAAGGCCAGCAGCACAGCCCGCTTGCCTGGTGTCTTGTCTCAGCAGCACTGCCCAGAATAAACAGAGATGGAGTTTCATAGTATAGGATTGGCTCTCCGGCATTGCCAAACCACCAGGACGAGAAAAGTCACGGCTATGACAATCCCCAGCTCGGCCTGCCTACAGTTCTCTACTAGCCTTGCCAAACTCCAGGTGGGGTCTGGAGGTATCTCAGAATTACAACTGATCTCCAGACAACAGAGATCAGTTCCCCCAGATGATACGGTTGTTTTAGAGGGTGGACTCTAGGGAATTATATACCCCACTGTGGCCTCTCCCCTCCCCAACCCTTCCCTCCCCAGGTTGCACTCCCCAAATCTGGCTAGAATAATTAGTTTCTGTTGTAACCATATGCAAGCTATTACTGAGTACAATAAAAAATATCCCGGCACAACATGGCTCAGGATCCCTTAAAACCCTGTTTAAGTGCACCCCCCCAAACCCCAATTCAGAAACGAAGCTGCACTGGCTGCTATTGTTTCAGGAAGGGCATAAGCCCATTAGTTCCAAATATGCGCCTTTCATAATGATGACAATATACCACCATGTATGCTGCAATACAACAGTTAAAATATTCATTACTATAAGTATTAAGCGGCCTAAATTTAATACATCGAATAAGATTGGCAATTAGGGCTAATTTAAATGAAATACTTAATATACTGTGATTAATGTATTCTCTGCATTTTTATTCAGTTAAAGTTAATGGAAATTACTTATGCTGATAAATAATTCCTTGGAAGTGCTCTCCAATGCACAGCATTAACAGCTACAGCCCATGTTCTTGCCACTGCTGTTGTCCTGGAGATGTGCTGTTAATTTGCCATTAGTAATTTATGTGGCATCCTCTTTTCTTTGTATTATTCATTTTCTGCTTAAACATCAAGCAAGCAGTCCCTGCAGGGAAGAGATTAAAGACAGATACAAGTGAGGAAATATTTTTTTTCTTGCCCCACCTTGTAGGACTCAAGTAGAGAGCATGACAGGGCACTCGTGCTGATTGGCAGCAGCAAAGAGGGACTTCAGATGCTTGCTAAACATACTTCATTCATTAGCACAACTTGATCCAGAGCTTTCTCTCTCTTTGATCTCACTGGATATGGTTCGCTTGATACATTTACTTGTACACCATCTTTCTTCCATCATAGAACTCAGGGCAGAATCCATAGGGTTCCTGATAGGTTGACATAGGGCTCCTAGTAGGCACCACACTAATCCTAGCCTAGCTTCAGCAGTGTGGTTACATCGTGTGCCTTCCAACCATACGGTGGAATTCAATTTGTGATTAGACACCAGATGCTCACTAGGTTGAAAACTGCAATGTGACAGAAACGCAGCCATTTCTGTCCACTGCTTTCCAGCAGAGACTTAAAAGTATTTCTTCTGGAACCCAACACAACATGGCATGGAAGTCACTTTCCTGAACTGTGATTCCATACCACTGGAGGGTGCATGTGAATGTTGCAACTATGTGGATGAACCCAATCATGTAGATCTTTTCAACCAATTAGCTTGCTGTTGAGGTGCAAACTGAGTGGAAAGTATCCACATGACTGAGCCCTGCTCATATTATTGCAGTATTCAGCAAACTGTGTTGCCATGCAGCCGCTTCAGATGGCATTACTAAAGACTCTTAAATATGACTGCCTTGCTGAACTGTAAAGAGAGTGTGTCAGGAAAATGGACACTACTGTAGCCCATAAGCAGGATGTGCTTTAGCCTAGGGAAGCCTTGTGCCTAAGCAGCATCCCAAGCCAGACAAGGACTCTTGGACCACAAGAAGTCTCCTGCTCCTGCGTCCCTATGCCAGCAGCAGCATGCAGCCCAGCCCAGCAGCCCTGACCCTCATACACAAAGAAACAGCAGCAGATCACAGAGGAAAGCCATGCTCTGCAAAAAGAGCAAGACGTTCCTGCATTCCCTTCTCCATCACGCAGGCATTCCCCCTTCCCATGTATTAATACCACCAGGTGAAACATGCATTCCTCTCCAGGCTAAACCAAAAGGATGTGCCTGATTATGACAGTAACAAGCCATCAAGTCTTCCAGCTGCCCATCAAGATAATACAGCTGTCAAGTATCCGATTGTTAATCCAAATCACCGGTCCTGTAACCTGAATAGTTCTCTTCATTTCCTCCTTTGTCTTTCCCATTCCTAAAAGGGGTCACTCTTAGCCGAGTCACTATCTGCAATTGCCCAACCATTAATCCCTTTTTCTGCCCTATTCATAAGTTGTTTCTGGGTAATATTTCCTGGGGACCATGTGACAACAGACAACTGCCTCAGGTCACAAATCAGGTATAAAAAGAGAGCATCCAGCCATTGCTCTCTCTCTCGCTTTTACCTTTCCTAACCCCACCCTATCTTGCTGGTTCCATGTTTGGAACTTCTCACTGGTGTTGCTGGCCAACTCACGACCCCTTCCCATATTTTTATCCCTTTTTTGCTGCAGAGTCAACTCGCCTCATCGGACAGGTAAAGTATCACCCCACTAATGATACTTCCTGCTAATACAAACGTCTCTGTACTTTTCTATCTGAATTGCTAGATCTGTGGTGCTTGTGCATGTGCTTGATTTTATATTTGTATGTGTGAGAATCCTTTAGTAAAGAAATCACTGCTTTTAGTAATCTAGCCTCGTTTATTTTCCGGGCTCTGGGAAATCCAACTCCCATATACACAGGTTATTGGTCCTATATTTAATGCCTATTGCCATTTAATACTCATAATTCCCCACATATACTAATAAATAAGGCAATTTGGCTAACAACTGCACTGGGGAAATGGCTTCCATGCTTCTTAGCATGTGTGTAAACTACCACAGACAATACAGAATAGCACAGACAGGATGAGTACATAGCTCAAGGGTAGAACAAAAGTTTTGCATACAGAAGGTTCCAGGTTCAGTATGAAGCAGCCTCATCTATTTATTTAGTTATTTATGCGTTTTACCCTGCCTTTCCTCATGGTTCAAGGCAGCTTACAATGATAGTTTAAAAACATTTTCAGTTAAAAGCCTCCCCCCCCCCTTAAAAGATGCCTGCCATTCAAACCTGGTAAACAAGTAAGCCTTGCAGCCCCTCCAGATGTCCAAGGAGGGGCTCCCCTCATCCTCTGAGGGAGGATATTCTGACTACAGAGCAGGAGCCACAATGGAAAAGGCCTGGGCTCTGGGCAATTCCAGATGGGCCATTCTAAGTGGTGAGATTGCCACCATGCCAGAAAAACCTCCTGACCATGATACAAGGTGCTCCTGGCCACCATGCCAATCTGATAGTTGTTACTGTATATTATGTGGGTTGGAGGAAACATATAGCAGAGAGAAATTTGATGTTGCTGTTTGTCCAATTGAGTTTTCCAAAAAATGCCAGGAGAGAAGTTGTAAAGTGACTGAAGACACTTGTAATGTCAAAGGATTAGATGCAAGTCCAAGGCAAGTCTTCTAATGGGCTCTGAGTCTTTTGTTGTTGCTCAGCCCTTCCAGAATTATTTTCCCTTCTTCTATACCTTAGCAGAATGCTCCTTTTATTTCTGAAATTCATTTAAGCGTTTAGTGGATAAACAAGTGGTTTTCCTGTACTAAACAGATGGACAGGCATTTTTGTATTTTTAAAAAGCCTTTTTGCCAACAGATATTTTAGTACAAAATCTACCCACTCACTCTGGTCCTCCTCAGAGGCCCTGCTGCCATCTGAAGCTAGAGGGGTGCTGACCCTAGAAAGGGCTTTCTCCATTACAGCAACTAAATTTGGAACTCCTTCCCCAGGAAGATTCATCTTTCTCCCTCTATCTGTGTCTTCACCAGTAAGTGAAAACCTTTTTTGTTTCATATGGCATACCCCCAATATTGCTTTTAGCACTCATAATGTGCTGTGTGTTTATCTGTTTTTAATAAAAAAATTAAAATTTTAACTGTAGTGTTAATTATTTAAATGTTTTGATTTTTCTATGTTTGCCGCCTTGAGGACCCCAATGGGATGGAAAGACAGCATTAAAATGTTTTGAATGAATGAATACCAGGACTCTAATGTTAATCCCACAGATACGAACAGAGGCTTTCTACTAAATGTCAGAAATTGGATAGTTCCTGCACTGAATGGTCAATGATGCTAAATTCAGCAAGCCAGTCTGACAATAATGATCTTTACACAGAAGCATAACTGGTGAGTTACTGCATTGTAATGAAACACACCAACAATGCAACCCTAAACAGTTACACCCTCCCAAGTTCACTGAAATCTATGGTCTTAGGGGGGCAAAACTCTACTTAGGATTGCACTGCAAGTTAGGACAGCCTCACAAAACCACACACAAATAACCACCGTTGCATAACAGCTCTTACAAGCTTCATTTCTGCTAACTTGGGAGAGAAAAACCTGCTCAGCCTTCCTGGAGCCCTGTCCACCTCTTTCTCTGCTCCCCCCATGCATTCTCTCTTGATTGCTGCCACCTTCTAGCCTTCAAAGAGCATCTCTTGCTAAAGGGCTAGCACATTAGCACTCTTTTACTGCATTACTCTCTGGGATTGCATCTCCCGTTGATGCTTTCATGCTAGTCGTCGTGAGAATTAACCAAAACACATATATACTTGAGGAATGCTGGGTTCAGTCTCAGCTCCGTCCCACGGTTTCTCCTTTGTCCAAAATGGGTATAGAATGTTCACAGAAATCAGATAAGCAGCATCCAAATGAATAGAGTTTAATAAAATCATAGAAATGCACATATGCCTAGTTATGCAGCAAATCTGAGCAAAGATTCAAATTTAAAATGATGCAACCACAAATCCTCTGTCCCTGTTCTAATTTGTCCCTAAGATGTTAAAGTAAGGATAGGTTCCAGTTTCTTAGAGTTGCAAGCATTCAGAAATGGTTCATACTTCGATTTCATAGATGGGTCTCTTCTGCACTTAACTGTACATGGTCATTGCTCCTATTGAAAAAAAGGAAATAAGGTCTGAGATAGCTCTGTGTCTGAAGCAGTTTGCTAAGAAAAGATGAAGAAGACCCCAGGCCAGTAGTTAGAAAATTTTTATTGGGGGGGGGATGAGTACAGTGGTGGTAATTATTTATTTACTTTATTATGTATTTATACTTTATAATTTTGCAGCCTAGCTTTACTGGCTTGGCTATAATGCTGGCATACCCAATGGCACCCACATGAAGTATATATTTAAGGGGGAGAGGAGAGAGTCTTCCTTTGGAAAACTAAAATGGAACATGCTCTACTGTTTGGGCTAGAAGTCCATTACACAGTGTTCCATTATATGATTAGAATACTACAGAGATGGACATACAATAAGACCCTGAAAAAATTATAGTTGCCATGCTCAAATCCAATAAATCTCATTACCAGAAAGACTGGGTCATATCAGGCCACTGACAAAATAATAGTAACTAATAATCCAGCCTCCCATTATGGAAATGTTGTGTTTCTTCCAGGTTCCACCAGGTGCAAGAGCCTCCTATGTGACCTTCTACAGATTGAATTGACAAGAATAGATCTCACAATTATTAACCTTACCACTTGTTTCCATAGTTTATTGTGACAAGACAATGCAATAAGCTTGAAGGTAATAAAAAAGCAATTTTATAGAAGTGAGCTCATAATGACAAACCTTCTATTTTCTAAATAAATCACCATTATTCCCATATGGCTCACACTTGACAAGTTTGTTTCCTTAGTAACAGAGTACTTAAACAGTGGCTAGGTGCATCTGCATTATCTCTTTAGCCATAGAAATAAAAAGGAAACAATTGGTCAATAACTTCCATAACATACACAGTGCATCCTGGAACTGTAATGGACGACTCCATCGGCCTTTAAAGATGATATGGTTCTTTTTAGTGAGATAACAGGCTCTAGGTGAGGCTTTAGTTGAGTGTTTTGTGGTGCTCATGTACTTCAAAGGCTTCTCTGGAACAGCCACTAAACAGAGTTTAACACTCTGCTGTATTTGTTCAATAGCTTGGCTAACGTTAAGGTCAGCTGTCTTAGAAATTATTGAAGAGCTTAATGGAGTGAGACTTATTGTATGAACCTACAAGGATATCTACTAGACAAACAGAAGCAGAGAATGTGACTTGCTCCAAGACTGTGGATAAAGGTGAAAAAGCTGGTAACCTGCTTACAGCTGGGCTTTTTTTTAACCTTAATGTTCAGGTGTGATATCCAAGTGTTTAGGGTTATTTGACAACATAACTGAAGACTTACATTTCATTTAGCTGAAGGGCCTTTCACATCAGATTCCTAAATCATGTTAACTCAGAAACTACAGAGGCTTGCTACAATTTGTTTACCAACCATTTCACAGATAAAAGTGCTTGTATCTGCCACAGCATAGATGCTACTGGTTTATTAGCCCAGTCTAAGAATGCTATCAGAGTAAGGCTAGTCATGGATGTTTGGTTGAGATTCACTTGTTATGGCTTGAGAATGTGAGGAAATTACTTGGAAGTATGCAGCCTGCCATATCTGTGCTCAGCCCTTGGTCTACTTGGGTTGTTACTTCTGGGTACTTCTTGCTGGTAGGGGTTGCTCAGCTGGGTATAGGGAGTGCTGCATGCTTCACTAAAACATTGAAAGGGCCAGTTGCGAAGTCATCACTGGAGCCAATCTGAATAATTATCATCCAGTAACAAAAATTCCCCTTTGGGGCAAGGGGCTTAATGTAGTGGCAATGCAACTCCAGGTATTATTGGATTTCATGGATTATCTGGGCATGTTTCATTCAAGCTCCCAGACTGGTTTCAGGAGAGAGACTGCCTTGGTCACTTTGTGATTGTGATTAAGTTAGTTCTCCTAGATCTTTTAGCAGTCTTACATAACAGCCTTCTGACTATGGTTACAAACAGCCTCAAGAAAAAAAATGTCCTGCCCTGTTAATAGCATCTTAATGGGATGTTATTTATTTAAAGCTGGATGAAGGTTCTCCATAGAACAGAGAGCCTGGTTCTTCATCTGTAAGCACACTCCGAAATTATGAACCTGCTCCTTCAGAAGGAAAACCAGGACAGACCAAATCTTTCTTTGGCTACAATATCAAGAGGGATGCCACTAACCTGGACAAAAATTTCCATACATTAGGTAAAGGTAAAGGTCCCCTTGCTCGAAAGCCAGTCGAATCCGACTCTAGGATTGCGGTCCTCATCTCCATTTCAAAGCTGAAGAGTTAGCGCTGTCCGAAGATGTTTCCGTGGTCATGTGGCCGGCATGACTAAACGCCAAAGCGCACAGAACGCTGTTACCTTCCCACTGAAGTGGTACCTATTTATCTACTTGCAATTTCTTGCTTTTGAACTGCTAGGTTGGCAGGAGTTCCATACATTAGGGCACTGTAAAAGGACAGGACTTTTTTCCTTCTAGGCTGTTGGCAACTTTCATCTAACCAGAAGTTTCTGAGTCAGCCAGCTTGCCACTGGGATGGACCCAGATGAGCACCTGCATTAAAAGGCAGCCGCCACCACCCAGAAATATGGACATGTTTTGGCAGTAGAACAATTTTTGCAAGAACACATATTGAAAATAGCACACTCATTTCCTTTTATCTTGGCAACAGACATGACTTTTTTTCTTCTAATAGACTGAAGAAATTGCTAACTCTGCAGGTTTAATAAGACATTTGCCCAAACATTTCAGGCACCTATTTGGAACTAAATTAAATTCCTGAAAACTGCTGCAAAATACCATAGAAGAAGAAGAAGAGATTGGATTTCTACCCCGTCCTTCACTACCCAAAGGTGTCTCAGAGTGGCTTACAAACTCCTTTCTCTTCCCCTCCCCACAACAGACACCCTGTGAGGTAGGTGGGGCTGA
This sequence comes from Gekko japonicus, assembly GCF_001447785.1. Taxonomy (NCBI): domain Eukaryota; kingdom Metazoa; phylum Chordata; class Lepidosauria; order Squamata; family Gekkonidae; genus Gekko; species Gekko japonicus. The sequence continues at coordinate 25,906 of NW_015168746.1, read as the reverse complement.
GAGAGCTCTTGACAGAAACAGCTCTTTTTCAAGAGCAGCTCTTATCAGAACCATGGCTTGCCCAAGGTCATCCAGCCAGGTGCAAGTGGACGAATGGGGAATCAAATCCGGTTCTCCCAGATTAGAGTCCGCGCACTTAACCACTATATAAAATAATAAAACGTCAAGTACTCTACAGTCCTCAGCCCATCCTGAAATCACAGCACAATTCATTGTTTTTCAGATCAGTAACCCAGTGGAAATTTGGGATTTAAAAAAAATTGTTAATATAACGCTTCTGCTATACAATTAATTTCTAATGTGTGCAAAAACCTTGTAAAAAGCAGGGCTTTCATTTTTAAGATTTCCATTGATCAGTTGAGGATCACAGATGGGTGACTTGGACTACAAGTATCACTAAATAGATGAACAGGAAGATGAACCTTAATTTCACAGATCGAGTTTAAGAGCATTTTCACAATGTTGTCGGCAGTGGAGTTGCTGCTAGGTATTTCCTATGTCTGTAATTCAAATATAAAAACTATATTGGACAAAAGTATCTTTAATTTTAATTTTTTTCCTTTTTGCAGTAACATGAACAATAACAATAACAAGTGACGGGGAGGATGGGGTACAAATTTGAATAAACAAACAAATAAGTAAATGACAAGTGCCAGATCCAAAAAATGTGGAAATGTATGATGGATATGTATGGAAGAGAGCAGTTTCCCTCAAAAGCAGCTCAACCATGCTTTGCTAACCCAATACAAGTGGGTTTGTATGAATAGGTAAATAAATTCTACCACCAGCTTGTTACTAAAACGAGTCTGTCTGAAATGACAGAAAAGATATGTTAGCAACCAGTTACTAAAATAGAATACAAAGGCAGTTTGAAAAGGGCCATAGCTTCTGCCCTAGAAGCCCTGCAAAAGGGAACAGCGTATACTCAAAAAGAACTCTTGTTTACATTTATACCCTGCTTTTCCCATCATCATGGGTGTTCAAGGCTACTTACAAAGATCAGCAAAACAAGCAAGAGAAAAATTAAAACCACAAGGTAAGCCAATTTCTAAAAATCAATAATATAAAAAAATCAGCTCTGCAACAACTACAGAATAAAACCTACATGTTCCTTTTTGTTGTTCAGTCACACAGTCGAGTCCGACTCATTGCGACCCCATGGACCATGTCACGCCAGGCCCTCCTGTCTTCCATCCTGCTCCAGAGTTTGCTCAATTTCATGTTTGTTGCCTCGATGACACTGTCTAACCATCTCATCCTTTGCCGTCCCCTTCTTATTTGACCTTCAATCTTTCCCAGCATCAGGATCTTCTCCAGTGAGTGCTCCCTTCTCATTTGGTGGCCACATGTTCCTTAGTTACCACCAAAGATCTGTTTTAGTGACAGAACTGGACAATGTTTACAGATGCTGGCCAACCTCCCCACTTCCTCAGGGAGATGGTTCCCAAGTGGCTGATGCGGTTGATGAAAGAGAACTAATTCAAGCAGAGGCCCAGTGAAGAGCTTTAAAGGACAGCACTGATAGGAATCTAAGATGATGGCCAAGGCTCATACCAGGAGAGGCAGTTATTCAAATAGGCAGGCCCAAGCTTGTGTAGGGCTTTAGAGGGAAAAACCAATGCCTTGCTTTGGTCCTGGAAGCACATAGATTACTTTGAAATGTTTCAAAATGTTAGTAGTATGCTTCTGTCTCTGGGTGCTAACCAACGGGCACACAGTCACATTCTGTATCATTTGTAGTTTCTGAATTTCTCTTTCAGAGCAGCCCCACATGGAACACATTACAATAGTCTAGTCCTGAAGTTACAGAAGCATGGATTAGCATGGCCAGATCAATAAAATCCAGGAAGGAAGATAATTTCAATACCAGATGTACATTTACCCAGTCTTCTAATAACAGGGTAGGATCCCATTACCAAGTACACAGATTGGTTCTGGGGCTCTCCCACCCTGGCCAGTGTAACCATCAGACATGAGTTGTGGGTTCTCCTTAGTTTCCATGACTATGGTGTACTGAAACCAGATCTAGATAAGACAAAGGTGATGTTAGTTAATAAGATAAAGACTCTGGAGGGGATTGTTGCATTCACTCTAGCTAATAGTGTACACTTATAGGTTTTTGCAATGGGTCAAATACCCACACCCCCAAAACCATTGGGACAATGGCAATGAGAAGAAAACTGAAGTCCCTTCTTCATATGTTCCACAATTGCAATGCGTATCAGGCCCCGTTCACATCAGAATTGAGGCAAACCCACAACTAACATCTGACTGTTTCACAAGATGAGGACCCCTGGACCCAAACGATGTACTCTGTAACATGTGAAGAGGTGCTAAGACTCCTACATTCATTATAATTTGCTCATCTATAATGAGCACAACAGTGCCCTCTAGAGTCTTCATCTTACCTACCAGTATGTCTATAGAATCATAGAATCATAGAGTTGGAAGGGGCCATACAGACCATCTAGCCCAACCCCCTGCCCAATGCAGGACCAGCCTAAAGCATCTCTGACAAATATTCGTCCAGCCTCTTCTTGAAAGCTGTCAGTGAAGGGGAGCTAACCACCTCTCTAGGCAGCTAATTCCACCTCTGAACCACTCTGACCGAGAAAAAGTGTTTCCTAATATCCAGCCGATACCTTTCCAGATGTTCTTCATCAGAGGAGTCAGGAGCTGTCTCCATGTCCTGGCTGTTCCATGACAGTGGCTTGTTCAAATACATGTAGAGTTGAGTGTCTTCAGTTTGTCAGTGACACCCATACCCAATATTTTCGACAATTTCACTCAAGTTTTATTGATTTTGTTTCTAACTAATTCATATAAATTAAGTTACATATGTGAAGGGATTGAACCCTGAGACCACCACAAAATCAACCTCCAGACCAGATTTAACTGAAACTAATTCTACACAGTGCCTTTTAACCACACTTTGGTCTCAGGACATCTCAGTGTTCAATGGTCTATGGTTTTGAAAGTGGCCTATAGATCTAACAACTTTTACAAAACTCCTTTCCTTCATCCAGTTGCAACTAGAAATCTTCCACCAATGCAATGCAGTTGCTATCCCAAAGCCAGGCTAGAAGCTAGACAGAAATGGATCAAGATAGGTGAGTCATTCAGGAAACCCTGAAGTTTGTACCCCACCACTCTCTCTATTCGTTTGCCTACAAATGACAGACTCAACACAGGATGATAACTAAACACAATCTTCTGTCAAGACACACACACACACACACAGCTCACACACAAAAAAAGACAGGGTTTTTACAATAAAGGAGGGATTATAGCTTCCTTCAGAAGCTTTGGAAAAATCATATCCACATAATGAGAATTGATAATATTAAGTAATTTAACCCTCATTTTATCTCTACATGATTTAATTAACCATGTAGGTCAGGGGTTAAAAATACAAGTAGCTGGTTGCAAAACCCACATTTGTTCAGGGAGATTAATCCAGAGACTATCCATGCAGCTCTGCCCAGACAGTGCTTCTGACATTTCTGCTACCTGACCTGCATCCTAGCTGGAATCTTAGGTAGATTGAATCTGAGAGATTTTAATTAGCAAAGAAGCATGCTAAATCATCACAAATTAGGGTTGTCAGTTCCCAGTTGGGGGTGGGGAAATCCCCTGATTTTGTGACTCTTGTCCACTGCCAGCCAGCTGGCCAGTGGGAGAACCCCCCCCAACAGCAATGTGGAAGTGATGTAGGCACATCAATGATGTTGGGGGTGATGCTTTGGTTTTTGGGTGACACTATGGTTTGAGAACTATTTTACCATATAGTTTTGCCCAAAAACCAGAGCATCGTGCCTATATTCGTATGTCATTTCCGAGTGATGTAGGCATGGCACACAACATTGCTTCAAGTGATGTCAGCATATCGGGGGCAATGCAGTGCATCTCGAAGGGACCTGGCAACCCCATCACAATTTATGGCCAAATTCTTATCACTTAGAGACACACTTCTAGGAGGTTTCAAGTTCCAAATAAGCCTATGTAACAGACCTGACAATGATTCAACAAATGCCATGATAGCAGGGGAAAATATTTCTTCACTGCCAATAGACTCTGTTGCATGATCTGTCACAGTTGGTATGAACTGTCCACCACCACCACTCTAGCTGTCCTCCAGCCCTCCAGCCCTCCAAGCTCCCTTGTAAACCAGGCAGTCAGGGTTCTACATGAAAGCAGATGAGGACAAGGAGTGACTATCAATAATGTCAAAAAGTCTGAGATTCAGGCTTTCTTAGGGGCATCTGAGTGTAGACCATCCTAATAGGCCAACCACCCCTCAGGGAAATGCAACAACCAACTTATTTATTTATTTATTTATTTATAGTCTGCCTTTCTCAGTTGGACTCAAGGTGGACTACACAGAGCGAGTCAATACAATCAACAAGATGGGACATTCAACAAACAATGAAACAGGATTTGGGTTGTAGAACCATCCAGAAATCTAAAAACAGAACCAAGGCATGAATGTTAACATGACACTTTAAATGATGCAAAATTACACAATAGAATCCAGCCCACAGCAAACTATGCACAATAGCACAGGCCACAGTCCTCATTAATTTATCCAAGCAACTTCGTAATGCCTTTTGCACAGTGCTACCCTACTGCCTGCACAGAAAAACTCTCTTGAATCATTCAGTTTTTTATAGCTTGTGGAAAGCCGGGAGAGTGGGAGTCTTCCTGGTGAGGGCCTTCCTGGTGAGGGCCACAACAGAGAAGGCAGTTGCTGATATTGCCCATTTGCAGGTTGGGACCTGCAAATGTACAAAGCTGTCATGGCGGATCATAGGGGGAGAGACAGTCTTTCTGATATAAGGGTCCAGGGCCATGAAGGGCTTTGTATGTATTAGCCAATAGTTCAAATTGAGCCCGATAACTGATGGGTAGTCAGTGGAGTGCCTATAGAATGGGAGTAATACCATCTAGGTCCCAATAATAGCTGGGCTGCAGCATTCTGCACCAACCAGAGTGTCCAAGTTGATTTTGCAAGAAGACCAGTGTACAATGCATTACAGTAGTCTAGTCTCAGTGTCCCCATGGTATGTATCTAGGTGGCCAGATCATCCTTCTCAAGGTAAGGGGGCATTTTTTGAGCCAGGCTGAGTTGGAAGAAAGCCTTTTTTGCAACTGCATTAACTTGCATCTCCAACAATAATGTTGAGTCCAGTACAACTCCAAAGCACTTAACTGAGTCAGCAATGGTCAGCTTAACTCCATAAAAAGTGGGGAACATAATGTCCTTCAAGACCTCTGCCTTCCCAGCCAGTATTATGTCTGTCTTTTCAGGGTTTAATTTCAATTTGTTCACTCTTAGCCATTTAACTACAGCAGCCACGCAGCAATTTAGGACATATATATATAGCTATCACCAGTATATTGATGACAGCCAACCCCCAAACTATGAATGATTTGGCTTAAGGGCTTTGCATAAAGATTGAAGAGCACAGGGGATAGGATTCCACCCTGTGAGACCCAATAGGATAGCTGCCACACTGGTGATAATTGGTCTCCAATGGCAGTTCTTTGGATCTGGTCTGGTCTGTGAGGAATGGTTTGAACTAGTCTGAACTGATCTGACCGCAATGTGGATACAGAGATCATCTGTCTTCTAGATCACCAGTTTTCCATATAGCATATAACTCCTTTCTAGACCACCAGTTTTCCATACAGTATATAAATCTAACATATGGCCTTTTTCAAGTGTTGGGCCCATCGCAGCATGGGGTAGACCCTTGGTTGCCATAAAATCTTAAGCATGGCCTCCAAAGGCCATGAATATAATACAGTATATTACTATTTTACATGGTCCAGTACTAAGCACTGCCACTGAAAAGGTTCTAGGGTTAAAAGCCCTGGCCATTGCTAATTACTATTAAGCTTTATTTATTTATTTATTACCCTGCTGAAGTTACCCCTTTTAACCCGTTTTGAAGCCGTTTTTGATCCGTCATGGAGTAAACCAGTATAGGGCTGCCATTTCACACATGGCTTTCCCCTTCCGGTAAAGAGCTGGATCTGAAGCTGTTTGCCATTTCAGACTGCACCGCTTTTTCCCTGCCATTTTTTGCCCGTGTGGGCGATCACCGACTTTTTTGGGGGGGGAACGTTCGCTTTATAGTGCTATAGCGCTATAACAAAACACTCCAGGCATTCCAATGGGGTTGATATAATGCTGTTCCATTATAGCGTTATAGCGCTATATCGCTATAAAGTGAACGTTAAAAAAACCCTGGAGATCGCCCGTGCAGGCGAAAAACGGTGGGAAAAAGCGCATTGGAACCGGGAGAGGAAACTGAAGACTACTTGGAAGCAGTTGACAGGTAAAACGCTTCAGCCCCATTTCCTAAATTGGACAGAAGCGTTTGTTTCTGAAATTACAAATATATTCCGGTAGGGAACCGGTTCTAAAACGGTTCTGTCTGAAATGACAGACCAGAAACCGCTTGGGAACCCTTCCTCTTCCGGAATATATCATCTGTCTTAAATTCCTCCCTGTGTCAAACTGGCTAGGTGGAATTTCCATGTTCAGCGGCAGTCTTTCTCTAACAAGAAGGAGAAATGGACATCCTCTTCACCGCCTGCTTCTTAGTTGTCCATTGTTGGAAACAGAAAACTGGGCTTAGACAGACCTTGGTCTCATCCAGCCAAGCAGGTTTTATGGATGGCATCAAGGGGTAAACAGGTTACACTCCACCCACCCTAAATAATCCTTGCACTTCCATCCATCCAAGGACAGAAGGAAACATGATGGCGAAATGCCCCCCCCCTTAGAAAATTTAGATGTTGTCTCTGTTCTTATATACTGGCATCTGTTCACATTCACCACCTTAGGGACCCTGACTGGGTGGAAAGGTGGCATAAAAATGTTTCAAATAAAATTAATTTGAGTTATACGTAAAACACCATCTAAACCCCACCCCAATTTTAGGGTTTAGGTTGAGCCTCACCCACTAACAGCACTTATTTGTCATCACAAAGGTCTTGAGCAGGAATTACAAGGCAGAGGGCATTTCTGAGCATGGGCAGAGAACATGTGATCTCCTGAAAGTGCGTTTAGCCAGCGCCCCAGCATTATGAAGTGAGGGGGCCAGTCAAGTGGCCTGTCTTGCTTTGGTGTTCTGAGCCCCAGCATCTTCTCTCCAGGGTAACTGATGTAGTCTGGAAATCGTAATTCCAAGAGATCTCCAGGCCCCATATGGAAGTTGGCAACCCTACTAACCACTGGCTTGCCAGCTTTACCCAGGACCCCAGTGACTGTGCTCTTTCATGAACTGTTTCTTCCAACTGCCACAGCAAACAGGTTCTTGCTTTTAGCTCAGCATTCTGATAAAACCTTCCATCACTGATGTCTGTACGCCGAAGCTCTGTTAAAGGCACAGGAGCAATCTGGGCTGGCTTTAGGTTGATCAGTTGACAGCCACCCACACGCCAGCAGTTGGAAGTTTCCTGCAGACATGTGTTTTGGCCTCTGGCCTGCCTGGAGAGCTGAGCATCTGGGATAACAGCTCTCTACCCACTCCCCCCCCCCCAACATGGCTTCCAGCAGAAACAGCCATAAAATTGAGGGAGAGGGTGAAGAAAATTAGAATTTAGAAAGCCCTACTGTGTCCTTTCAAAAGGGAAAGTGAGGAAGGAGACAGACACCCAGACAGTGTCCCTTCTCAGACTGATTGATTGATTGCTTGTCCTTCTTTCCCACTGAGATTCAAGGTTGATTGCAGAGCACAAGTCGACCCAGTCAACAGGATAGGACATCCAGTGAGCAGTGTAATAGGATTAAGACTGCAGAAATCTGAAACAAGCCTGAAACAAAGCATGACATGTTTACTAGGCAAACAGTCAAGACATTTACAGTGCAGTCCTCTGCAAAGTTACTCCATTCTAAGCCCATTGCAATCATTTGGCTCAGACTGGAATGACTCGTCATGGGATTGCTCTGTGAATGTTGGAAGTGCAGAAGAATATTGTTTGTAGTAGTTTCAAGTATGTTATAGCTCATGTTGGTACAATGTTCTTGCCATTTAAAGAAAAGTGTGTCAGCGACTGGGGGGATGAGTTTTTTTTCTTGCATATTGTGGCTGTGTGAGACAAGTAACTTGGGGAAGACATTTAAAGTGGAAAAAATGTGGCACAGAAGGAAATGGTTAAACACCCCTTCCCTTTTTCCAATAATGGCAACAAGTGAAATGACCTGTCCGATTTTTATGTGCTTGGCAGCTTACTTAGCTGCAATTTGTCCCAGTGTTTTTGGTTTACATAAATGCCTTTTCATTCCCTCCTCCTTCCCCATTGCTTAAGCTTTGTGTTGAGGACTCTGGTGCATCTTTAGTTCCCTGGATTGTCTGTTGCTTGTGAATAAATGTCACTGCTGGGAGACAACAGGACCTCTGAGTATTTCTGACGGAAATACTTTCCAAAACTAAGTCTGCTGCTTAGTTCATTTAATTAGGCTTTGAAGGACTGTTTTGGAAATGATCTGCTTAAAGGCTCTGATGAATTCTTTTTTTGTGGTGGAGAGGGTGTCTTATTTTTCTTATATTTCTAAAAGAGATAGCTTTTGAGTTTACAGTTGTATCTTCATTAACACAGTTGAAATGTGATTATTGTTCTCCCCCACATTGTTGACTTTATAGGCTGATGCCAGTAGTAATTCTTTGCTGGGCTCTTTTTGTAGAAAAAGCCCAGCAGGAGCTCATTAGCATAATAGGCCACACCCAGCAGCAGAAACTCATCATTAGCATAATAGGCCACACCCAACAGCAGAAACCCATTAGCATATTAGGTCACACCCCTGACAGTGCAGCTCATTCACATATTAGGCCACACACCCATGTTACCAGAAGTGTGGTCACAGATCTGCCCTCACAGAGGAGGGAGAGCTTGTACCTGAATAAACCTTGGTCTTAAAGGTGCTACTGGACTCTTTTGGATTGCTAGCTGGGGGGGGGAGACATGCAGATCTGCGCAGAAAGAAGGAAGGAATGGAGGGGGGAAAGGAGAGAGAGAGAGAGAGAGAGAGAGAAAGAAAGAAAGAAAGAAAGAAAGAAAGAAAGAAAGAAAGAAAGAAAGAAAGAAAGAAAGAAAGACATTTAAAACTCATGATGACCAACATTATTAATAAGACTGATTCAAAGGGCAGGTTCTCCCCTCCCCACTTCAATCATTGTTTATGGATGGATTGAATCCTGTTAGTGATTGCAAGCAGTGACCCAGTGGATGGCAGGTGCTCATTCAGGGTTAGTTCATATGGAGCAAAAGGACACCCTCTTGATTATTCAGTTGCACAAAAGAAGTAGAAGGTTTAATTTGGGTAACGATATGTATGATATGTCCCAGTCTTGCCCCAGTAAAATCTGTCCAAGTATCTTTGGAACGCACACTTATATTCAAAAAGCAAAAAAGATCCTTCAACCCAACCTCTTTTATAGACATATTACACCTAATCTGCATCTGGGAATGAAGCACAGGATCATCCTAGAGTTCAAGGGGCATTCAGGGACCCTAAATGCTGACTGGTCTCTTCAAACGCCCTTTTTGTACACTCACAGAACTAAAGAGAGGTTCAGAGTGGATCTTTACCTTCCTTTGTTTTCACAGCATGTTTATGGATAGAATGAAGAGTGCAAATGGCATCCAAAGTTGGGAATACAGACAAAAGTGGTGGGAAGCTATATATTCTTATAACCCCTCTAATGTATGTTTTATTCTGCTGGTCTATGACTGTATTAAATTATTGATTATTACAAAATTGTAAAAAAAAATGCAATGTTTGGTACAAATCCCAAGTAAGTTATCTGCATGGTACCTGAGTCTGCAAGCAAGACTTTGTAAATATGCTAAAATTCTAAGTTCAAAAAAACCCCAACATTATTTTTGTATGCAATTATGCTGAATTTATTACAAACAGAAAGCAAAAACTGCCAGCAGGGATAGATCCTACAGGTGGAGAAGGAAAAGGAAGTTACCCAGGACTATGCCCCCACCCTTTTTGAAATCCAAGGAAAAGAAATCAATAATGCAAGAAGAAATGGCTTCTCTTCCAAGTCTGAGATCTTCAGTGCTGTTCTGAAGGAACACAGCCATGGGGGGGGGGGGGCTTCCCAGAAAGTGGCCAGGCTTCGGACTGGAAAACAGGGTATGTCTCCTTGCAGGAGAGAAGCCCAGTGTCTGGGGGATGTATGATTTTGGGTGGTCCAAAACCTATTTTTGGAGTGCAGAGCTGTTTAAGTGTCTTTAATCCCTGTGTTTGAAGTGGTGAATAAGGCACTAGAAATTGGGAATAAGGGGCTGGAAGCCAACTTCAAACTCATCTTAACCACAACAGATCAGAAATCTCAGATTGTGCAGGTTTACGCTGGAGGAACTGCAAGCACTGAGTTTACATCCCAGTAAGCATGCGCACAGCATGGACTTTCTGGCTGCATTTCTATCCGCACTTACTTGAGTGGAACTTTTGAACAAACACACAAAGAACAGGGTTTAAAAGAGGCTTGCAAAGGGGGGGGGAGCCATCGGCACCTCACAGCCTCCCCCCTGAACTGACTAGGGTGAGGGTGGGCTGCAATCTCTCGTTTCCCCAATCCCCCTGGACCTGGTCCCTCCCTTGGTGAGTGGGAGCTGCCAGGGGCAAAGGGGTCCTTGCAGCGGCCAGGTGAGGCACGGGCAGCTCGTCTGCAAAAAAAACAAACTCAGGCAGAGCCTGACCCTCTCTTTCTCTCTCGGCGCCCTCTCCCCAGGGGGGCTCACCCAAATGGAGAAGAGGAAGGTGATGATGTTGATGGGATAGGTGGGGTAAAAACAGGACAAGATGCTGAGCCACAGAGTTCTCGGGCATATGCGCCTCTTCCTCTGGCCCCGTAGGCCACAGCCTCCTCCTCGGCGCCCAGCTGGAGCTCGGTGCCACTGCTGCTGCTGTTGTCTTTGTCCAAGGCCCGCTTGAGGTTGGAGGAGGTTAGCGACGAAGAGCCCTCCATGAGTGGTCGCCAGAGGGAAGTTGGACGGGATGGGTGCAGGATGGCAAGGAGGCACGCTGGCTGTGCAGGGAGATGCCATGCCATGCTCAGCTCCTGAGAGCAAGGGCTGCTGCTGCAGGCACCAACTGAGCACGCACAGGGCGAGTTGAGCAGGACTTTTGGCAAGGGAGGGGAGGGGCGGCAGCTCAGCCCAGTGCCCACCTTAAGGTGGCGCTCTTCCCTCTCCACCCACCCCTTGGCAGACCTGCTCCAGAGACGGGTTTTGCTGCATGGATCTCATGTGCTTTGGCTTTTTTCAGGAAAGCGCGAGGGAAGCTTTTTTTCAACTTTTCCAGGGGGGAGGGGAGGGGCAGGCTCAGAAGCCAGCTGGAATGCCGTTCCAGTGCGTTCTGACCCCAAAATAGCCCTGATTCTTTGTATTGAAATAACGTTCCTAGTGGTGATGTTTTCATGGCTCGTGGCTACCACTAATCCCTTGACTAGGACCTGTGAAAGTATTCAGGGAAATAACTTGGCACTACATTCCAGAAAATAATCAGCCTACTAATTAGACTTCCCTGACCTGGGTAGCCCAAGCTAGCCTGATCCCAGCAGATCTTGGCTGCCAATCAGAGTTGGCCCTGCTCACTATTTGGATGGGAGACTACCAAGGAATTGCTAGGCAGAGGCAGGCAATGGAAAACCAACAACAGCATACACAAGCACAAGAGGCAGAAATGATGAGAAGCTAATAGGACAGCAAATATTGAACAGCTTTTTTATTTTGACAGCTTTGACATTAGTGACACTGCTAAATATATATAGGGTCTACATAGCAGGGAGCTGAACCTGAAAGATTGAGTTTCCTGAGGCTTCCAAGTAAGTTCATTTCTGAAGAGTGATTTTAAGGAGGGAGTTGCCAGTATGACAGAGTTGCTAGAGATGCCAGTATGACAGAGGGAGTTGCTAGAGATGACAGCCTCCAGGTGGGACCTAGGGACCTCTGTCATGGGCATGGATGAGGATGAGCTGACAGAGCCTGCAGAAACCACAGCTGGCCCCTCTGAAGCAGCAGAGGAGGATAGCTGGCAAGTGCCTGCAACAGCAGTCTTCACACCTGGCTCAGATAAGAAAGAAGAACTGCAAGCTGAAAGTCCTCCTGACTCACCCCCACGTGTGACTCGTTAAAGGGAGCGACTGCAGCAAAACTTAGCAACTAGGCGAAGAGAAGCCAGGCTACAGGGGAGATGCTCAGCAAGCCTAGAGTTCTAACAGGAGCCTGGCCGATCATGCAGCTGGCTAATTGGTAGAAGCATTTAGCTCCACACTCTGGGCAGTACTCTTCGTGGAAGCAACAAGTCAGCTTCGCGCTGCTTGCATCCACTTTGGCTTGGCTCTTGCATCTAGACCTTTGGACCCCCTGGCTTTGGACTTGGCTGTGTCTTACTGGTTCCTGGCTTGGCTTTGGACTACGCTTCTGGTTAGTGATTTTGGACTTGGTTCTGTGTTTCTGGCTCTTGACACTGGCTTGGCTTTGGGCTATGCTGCTGGTTAGTGATTTTGGACTTGGCTCTGTGCTTCTGGACTCCCTTTGACTGGTACCCCAGCCTGTGACAATCTACAGCTCATCTCCAGATTACAGAAAGTCCCACTGGAGGAAATAAAGGGTTTTTTGGGGGGGGTGAACACTATGGTGCTGTACCCCTCTGAGGTCCCTGTCCTCCCCAGGTTCCACCCCAAGTCTGGAGCTGGCAACCCTATCCTCCCCCCACCTGCTGCTAGTCCTGGGACCTGGCATCCCCAAAGCTATTCTATTACATTATGGTAACTAGAGCTGCTTGTTGGGTTTTGGGTAGGGGTGATGTAGGCAAACCTTTAATTATGTAACATAAAATGGGGAAAAGGTGGGGTGGGAAGGGTCTGGAGCTGGCAACCCTATCCTCCCCCCACCTGCTGCTAGTCCTGGGACCTGGCATCCCCAAAGCTATTCTATTACATTATGGTAACTAGAGCTGCTTGTTGGGTTTTGGGTAGAGGTGATGTAGGCAAACCTTTATGTAACATAAAATGTGGGAAAGGTGGGGTGGGAAGAAATATACAGCAGTGTATTTAAATTTGAATCCTGAAAGAAGAAAGTGACTTCAGATGAAGAGGCAGGTTTGGGGAAGTGCCTGGAAAATGACATCACAGGAAGGGGTGGGGTTTGGTGTAGTGTGCTGGAAGTGACATCACTGAGAGGGGTGAAGCTTGGGAAGTGACATCACTTGACCTTTGACCTGGAAGTGACATCACAGGACATGACATCACAAAGGTCTCCTGGCTCCACCCCCAAAGTCTCCTGACTCAACCCCCAAAGTCCTCAGATATTTCCCAAGTTGGACCTGGAAACCCTAAGTTTGGAAGTGATGTCATCACATCACTGGCAACATGCTCTGGTATTTGGGGAAAACTCTATGGTAAAAACAACTTCTACTATAGAGTTTTGTCCAAATACCAGTGTATCCTGCAGCACCAGCAATATGATGACATCACTTCTGGTGCATGCTGGAAGTGACTCTCCTGTGTCATCAGCAACATCACTGTGATGCCTCCCTTCACTGCCAGGACCTCCCCACTACAGCTTTCCCACTACTCCCCACTGGTTGCCAGGAGGGACCTGTGAACCCTAGCAGGCAGACTTACTCCTACACATACACCCTAATGTGCACTCCCCTGTCACTTGCATGAGCCGCCACCACCTCCCACACTGTTGCACACTCCTAACCCTGATCCCTGGGCTTGGCATATACTAATTCATGGTGTCTAAACAGGTGCAGTCACTGCAGCACTTCAGGAAACCCAAGAAGGAGATGGGCAACAGATGGACCAGGGGTAGGGAGGAGCTCACTGACAACTGGGGCATGACCAGATGCACTGCCCACCTGGCAGCTAAATCCAGCACTGATGTGTGACCTGAAGCAAAAGTTCACTGGTGAACCTTTTTAAAGCTTGAAATGATTCAGTGCTAAGCTGTGAATCTGAAAATGGTTTAATTTGGGAGGGCAAACTCCCTCCACCCCTCCCTGCTTACCTTTTCACTCTTTTCTGCTGCCAGCCTATGATCCTGGCAGCTGCAACAAATGCATTCCCTCCTGTTAGGTGTCATTTACCTACATGCCAGAGTCTTAAATACCCTTGATTTAGCTTCAGATATCATCATGTAGCCAAATCGCCAAGGCTACATAGCATCATCATGAAACCTTCTTGTCTTCATGCTAGCATCTTATGGGTAAAAGAAAACAAATGCTACCCATTAACAGCAGGGAACGTTACTGCCACCTCCACTAGAATATGAGCAAAAACTTTGCCTCTGTTGGAGGCAACAATTACTAAAAATGGACACCCCACTTCTCATCCTACAAACAGAATGCTCAAACTTAATAGTAATACATAATCGTGTACCTGTATGTGGGTTACATTTCCCAAGAGAAAATGTCTTGCAGGTACTCTGGATTTTTCTTCCTATTAATGAATTTGTTCTGATGCAAGAGTTAAATGTTCAGAACCATATGTGTATACACGATGAAGTCTCAAATTAACTGTCTTCTGAAACGGAAACATAACATGTGACTCGACTCTTAAAAACTCAGCGATGGCAGATGAATTAGCGTTAAGTCAATAGGGCTGTCGAAATGATATGTTTTTTGCAGGCACAGAGCAGATTTTCCCTCTTTGCCTTTGTAACTTTGTGTTTCCTTTTGTTGTTCTCTTCTTTGGTGAGCAGGCAGATGGCTGGCAGAGGAAAACAGCACTTCTTAATCATGTGCTGGGGGAAAAAAATCTGCTTCCTATTTTTAAGTCAACCTCTACTACTTCCTCCTATACATTTATTTACAGTAGCAAAAATAATAAACACTGATAATAATAAGGGGCCTCTGGGGAGGAATAAGTTTAGGTTTTGTGATGCAACATTCTATTTCTAAAATCATGTAGAGGCAATCGTGCTTTAAAATATAAGCCTTTGTTTTTTAGAGAGAAATAGCGAGACTCTTATGTTTTTCAGAAGAAAATAATCATTTGGGGAATCCATTTGCATACTAAAATTAACAGGGCATGGAATGCTTTTGACATTACTTTCCATTTTCCTTGTACATTACAAGCTTGACATTGAAAGAGACAGATGACCGCATGTTTGCTTAGGGAACTCTCTCCTTGGGGCTGCCTATTGAAAGGTTCTGGGTTTGATCCAGTAGAATTACAGTGTAAAGAGTGCAGCTCTTTGCCATGTTCCTCAGCTGTTCCTTCTAATCCCAACCAAATTGATTCCTGGGGGTTGTGGAAACCATGTGAACTACAATAACAAACACACAGGTCAGGGGCTCTGCAGTGAGGAGAAGAAAACAAAATCACCTCTCTAAACCACACTACCAAACATCAGAGAATGAAAGAACTTGTTCATTGATTTTCCCATTTATATTTGTCATTCAAGAAACAGGAACAGAAAGGTCCTCTTTTTAGTTTGTTTTTCAGAGGTTTTAAAATGAACATGCACATCTCCAATCCTCATATGCGGATATATCTATAACACCATCTATATACACAGGGGTCATTTTGTAGAAAAAGAGATGCAGGAGCTCATTAGCATAACTCATCTGCATAACTTATTTGCATATGCCACACACCCCTGACATCACTGGAAGTGTGTCAGAAGGCAACACCCACTGCTCAGGCTCCACTGGACTGTTCTGGATTGCTAGCTATTGGGGGGGAGACGTGCAGATCTGTCCTCGCGGAGGAGGGAGAGCTTGTACCTGAATAAAACTTGGTCTTAAAGGTGCCACTGGACTGTTTTGGACCGGGGGACCAGGGGGCCCGGGGGGGCTCTGCGGCTTACCTGGCTGCTTCTTGTTCTGACTGAGGGCTGCTGGGAGCAGGGGGCGGGGCTTGTTGCATGTGCCCGCCCCCTGGGCTTTTTACTGCCGGAGCTCCGCTCCTGTGCGCTCCTGCAGGAAATGACCCCTGTATATACATATATAAAAGGAAGTCCCCTCACCGTAAAATCAATGCCCAGGCAAAACTGCTGGACCTAGAGACACCAAATTTGGGGAGAGTGCTCCTACCATGGTGTAGGTGCTCGCTAGGAAGGAATTTTTAGAAATTCGACCCCTAAGTGGGTCAAAACGGGGGAAATTTACTTCTAATACTCCCCCCTCCCCCTCCTACACTGAACAGGCAGCTGCCTATCAGGTGTAAGAGAGGAGGTGGGATTCCTTCCAACACACTCCCCCACCTCCTACACCTAACAGGCGGTTGTCTGTCAGGTGCAGCCCCACCTCCACAGTGGCTTCTAATACTCCTCCCCCTCCTATACTGGACAGGCAGCTGCCTGTCAGGTATAGGAGAGGAGGTGGGATGCTTACAGCCGCCGGGGAGATTTGCTCAGCAGGATTGCCTTAGCACTGCTGCTGGCCCAGCCTCCCCAATGCCTTTAAATACAATT
>NW_015168746.1:3443-8977 GCF_001447785.1 Gekko japonicus | reverse complement strand
GGCTTCTAATCCTCCCCCCCCTCCCCATCCTACACTGGACAGGCAGCTGTCTGTCAGGTGTAGGAGATGAGGTGGGATGCTAACAGCTGCCAGGGAGGTTTGCTCAGCAGGATTGCCTTAGCACTGCTGCTGGCCCAGCCTCCCCAATGCCTTTAAATACAATTCCCCCCCAACACCAGACAGGCTGGTGTCTGTCAGGTGTAGGAGGAGGGCCAAGGTGTGAATGTTTATAGGGAGATAGTAAAGGACATTTCTAGGAGCCATTTTGATGTGTGCTTCCCTCATGAACCTGAAGAAATGTCCATCACATCACCACTCCCTCACACCAACTCCCCTTCACACCTCTCACCTCTTCCTGCCCCCAAGAAAGCTCCTGGCAAACATCGAGCCAGATACACCAATGCTACAAGGAGGAGGCAACCTAAGAATGCGGCAAAGACATTTGCACATAGTACTCCTGCAATGCACTGAGCTGCGCAGGCCAAGTACCAGCAAGATCACCCTGAGGTGCTCAGAGCAACACAGTCTCCATAGGAGCAAAACAATCGTTTCCTCTTCTGTATACCATTTTAACAACACCTTATACATTTTAGAGATATTTTTCCCCCTCTACTCTCCCAAACAATTTCCATTTCATTTTTTTCCTCTCTAAAACCATAATTTCTTTTATCTGATCTAAAAAGATCATAAATTTGCATATATTTCAACCACTCATATTCATAATCAATTTCATTCTGCTTTTTCATTACCCATTCTGTTCCCTCTCACTTCTTTTCTTACACTACAATCATCTCTATTAGAATTCCTACAACAAATTGTCACATTTCAAATTTCACATCATCAGTATTATAACTGGATTTATGGAACTTAAATACTGTAGCAAAGCACGGGTATTAGGGTAGTATATTATATATCTTGATGATACTTGGGTCCAATTCATCCTTCATCTATATTAGATCACTACAATGCACTTCACATGGGGCTGCCTTTGAAGACTGTACAGAATGCTGGAGACAGGATGTTAACTGAATAGGGTTGCCAGATCCTCCTGGCCATTGACAGGGGGTAGAGGGGTAGGGCTGCCAGCCCCAAGTTGGGAAACTCCTGGAGAGTTGGGGGTGGAGCCTGAGTAGGGTTGTCAGCTCTTGGTTGGAAAATACTTGGAGACTTTGGGGATGAATCTGGGAGAGGGTGGGGTTTGGGGAGGGGAGGGACCTCAGCATGGTACAATGCCATAAAGTCCGCCCTTCAGAGCAGCCATTTTCTCCAGGGGAGCTGATCTATGTCAGCTGGAGATCCAAGGGGCCACCTGGAGACTGGCAACTCTAAGCCTGAGGAGGACCGTGACCTCAGTGGGGTACAATATCTTAGAGTCTACCCTCCAAAGCATCCATTTTCTCCAAGGGAACTGATCTTTGTAGTCTGGAGATGGGCTGTAACTGCAGGATATCCCTGGTTCCCACTTGGAGGCTGGCATTCCTATAATTGAGCAGTTGTAGGGACCATATTACTCCAGTCTTGGCCCATCTACACTGGCTCCCTATTTATTTCCAGCTACAATTCAAGGTCCTGATGTTGACCTTTAAAGCCCTGTATGGCTTGGGACTTGTATACTTGAAGAACTGCCTACTCTCTTATGAAACTATCTGACCTCTATGGTCATCTTCTGAGAGTGCCCCAGCCTTCTGATATTAAGTGGGTGGCAACTCAGGAGGACAGGGCCTTCTTGGTTGTGGCACCAAAAACTCTGGAACTTTATCCACAGAGAGATTCATTTGTACCCTTCTGTTACCCAGCGAGCTTCATATGGAGGAGTGGGGAATCAAACCCAGTTCTCCAGATTAGAGTCTGCTGCTCTTAACCACTACATCAGTAACTTAAATGGGATTTATTTCTAAGCAAGTATGCACTGGACTACAGCTTTAGTCACCCAAAATCTACTTGGGCTGTCTGTCTAACCTACATTTGATCTCCAATTAAACTGTGAACATGAGAGCAGAACTTGGCAAGTGGTAGATGAGGTCCAAAATAAGGAAATATTTGGATTATAGGACAGTACTCCAAGCTTTCACTGTATTAACATTCAAATTACCATTGGCTGAACATGAAGAATAAAGAGGACAGATCATCTGACAGAGAACCTACAACTAAGATGGAAATAAACACCACACACTGTTCATAATCCCATGTCCCTCATTTTATTCTCCTCCAATCTGGCGTGGTTGAATTCCATTGTTCACATGTCCACATTATGACCATAGTTAGTGTTCATATCTGACTGTTTTATTATTTTGATCCATAATTTCTATTTCACATCATGCAATAATACTCTCCAAGTGGCTCATTTAAAAGTGATTACTGTACTCTGTGGACTATAAAACCCACCTGGCCTTATTACACAACCAAAGGTATGCTGGGTTCGCAATTGTCTGTAAATGGGCTGCCTATTGAGCCTTAATGCTTAATTGTATTTTCTGTTTTAATTTTGTGATTCAAATAGCAGAAGCATACTTTTCATCCCCAGGAACATAGTTTAGATACTTCTGCCTCTTTCCTTGGCAGGTACTTCTTTCTAGCTTGACAAACAAATGCTTGTGGGCTTGGCTGGCAATAGGAAATTGCTAGAGATGCCACACAATCAATGTAGAACTATACTGTTGGCTTTGTTATTTTACTGAGGGAAGTTTTTGCATTGGGTTTTGTGTTAAACAGGGAACCGGGAAAATGTGGCTCGTGATGGTGTGCCCATGACACTCTGTTCCTATGCTATCCTTTCCCAGGTAGAACAAGTGAAAGGACAGGATAAACAAATCTGTATTTTGCTTGATTTGGTCTGTTTGCCTTTATTTGTCATACCTAGGCTGCGGTCACACAAGAGAGAAAATGCGGGCGGGAAGCAAGGCTGTTTGACCCGGGCTGCAATGATGTGTGTTTGTGCGATCACACTTCCAGCCGCGCCCCCCACAGTTCCGTATACTAGAAGGTTTTACCCAGTGGCTTTTTTCCACGCTCCTGCGGCGCGATACAATGCCTCGACGACTACTCCGGGACACTGGACAGATGTTTGTGTGATCCATGGGGGAATTGCACCGTTGCCGCCGCTTTTTGTATGTATGATCGCACCCCTCCTCTGTCATCCCTAGCAACCTACTCTGTTGGTGTATTTTGAGTAAATGCAGTTACAAAAGGAAGCTAGGTTTGATCATGTGGAGAATGACACAACAAAGAAATGAATTAAGTTCCTGTAATTGTGCTACATGATGATTTTCAGCGTGCTCATTCGTGGGCTACATACCATCCCTATAAAGATTTATTTCCCTTCTTACAGGGGCCATCAAGAATGATTTCTTTTTTAATGCCATTGTTGTCTGTCTACCAGTTTCTTGGCACACAGACATTTATTTATCTATAGATCACCAAGCACCTCATCAACAGTCAGTAAATATTCATACCGAATGATCCCAGGCTCCTTCTTTGCCCTTTGTTTGCAGATCTTTCTTGGGACAAAGATCCTATAATCTATATCTCCTCTGCTAGCTTTCCCACTATTGCCTGCATAATTGGAAAGTCAATAACACACAATTTAAAAACCCATTTCACTTAATCTACTAGAGGTTCATGCTGGCAGATTGTGAATGTCACACTAATGGTGAGAAAGGATTTCGCATAATTGTGAGTTCCAAGCCAAGCAATGTACTCCAAGCTTCCAATGCCTTGTGCATTTCTTGTTTGTTTTGTTTTTTACAGGGCTTAAAACATCTCATACCACCAGGACAACTCCTTTCAGGTATACTTGTACAACTCAGTGCCACAGCAACTGTTTGGAATTACTCTGTTTTGCTTGATATACATGGAAAGCAACACCATAGTTAATTATGCTTACATTATCCTGGTGGTAAGGGAAGAGTAAGTCACACCCCAAAAGGCTTAGATTTGTTCTGATTTTGTTCCCATGGTGATAAACATATGATTCCACTCAAAGATGGATTATCACGACCTGTGGAAGTGTATCTATAGTTACCTGTTGTGCAAGTACCAAAATAATGCCATTTTGTCCTTCACAAATCATATTTGGTTACACAGCGATAATACGTTGATGAGAACAATATATGCTAATGTTCATTGATATATGAGAAGTATGCTGGGCAGGTGGAGAATGTAGGATTGGCCAGCTGTTTGAAGACCCAAATTTAACTCTGAGATGCTTTGTAGGGGACCGTAGATACATCCTAATGTAATCCTGTTGATATCAATGCCTTATAGTGGCTGTAGTGACAAAGGTTACATTGTGCATTTATATCCAGAAGAAGTTATGGAGGAAAATAGTAGCGCCCTCCCCCACTACATTTGTAGAAGCTCAGTGGATCATCTGCTAATCAAAGGCCATAACAGCTGTGAGAGCTCTGACACAGTAACAAGCCTGAGTTGTGTCATCTATCTATATATATAAAAGAAAGTCCCCTCACTGTAGAATCAATGCCCAGGCCAAACCGCTGGACCTAGAGACACCAAATTCAGGGAGAGCTTCCTACTGTGGTGTAGGCGCTTGCTAAGAAGGGAATTTTAGAAATTCAACCCCTAAGTGGGTCAAAAGGGGGAAATGTACTCCCCCCAGTGATTCCTATGCAGCTGCCAGGCAGCTGCCTCTCTGCACCCCCCACTTTCTGATTGGTCAGCTGCAGAGCTCAGTGTTCTGAGGTAAAAAAACCTAACAGTTACAGAGAGCTAATGACAGTTGAGGAAATCAGGAGTGGCCAAGAACCACTGTGAGATGAAGCAAAGCTGCTGGCCCAGCCTCTCTGATGGCTTCCAACACATTCCCCACCTCCTACACCTAACAGGCGGTTGTCTGTCAGGTGCAGCCCCACCTACACAGTGGCTTCTAATACTACTCCTCCTCCTACACTGGACAGGCAGCTGCCTGTCAGGTGTAGGAGAGGAGGTGGGATGGCTTCCAACACATTCTCCCAACCCCCTACACCTAACAGGCGGTTGTCTGTCAGGTGCAGCAGTGGTTGCAGGGTGCTTAAAAGCACAAGGGAGCCTGTCCCAGCAGTAATGCCTTAGTGTTCCTGCCAGCCCTGCCTCCACAGTGGCTTCTAATACTCCTCCCCCCTCCCCGTCCTACACTGGACAGGCAGTTGCCTGTCAGGTGTAGGAGAGGAGGTGGGATGCTTACAGCTGTCGGGGAGATTTGCTCAGCAGGATTGCCTTAGCACTGCTGCTGCCCCAGCCTCCCTGATGCTTTTAAATACAATCCCCCCCAACACCAGACAGGCCGATGTCTGTCAGGTGTACGAGCAGGGCCAGAGTATGAATAATCTCAATGCTGTGAGGTAAAAACACAGTTAAAAGAGACTGCAGATAGTTGAGGACAGTTACAAAAATCAGCGAGTCAAGACTCCTGAATAGGCATTTCTCATAACAGCCAGCATGGCAATTAAGTTTATGAATGTTCATGGGGAGATAGTAAAGGACCTTTCTAGGAGCTATTTTGATGTGTGCCTCCTTCATGAACCTGAAGAAATGTCCAC
>NW_015168746.1:0-3429 GCF_001447785.1 Gekko japonicus | reverse complement strand
ACTGCCCCCAAGAAAGCTCCTGGCAAACGTTGAGCCAGATACAAAAATGCTACAAGATGGAGGTAACTTAGGAATGTGGCAAAGACATTTGCACATAGTACTCCTGAGGTGCACTGAGCTGTGCTGGCCAAGTACCAACAAGATCACTCTGAAGTGCTCAGAACAACACATCTCCATATAAGCAAAACTGTGATCTACAGAGAGGTCTTTCAGTAGAGAAAAAACCAATATGTGTGTCTTGATGTCAGGTAGCCCTGTCATGGATCTGGAATGTGTGTGTGGGGGGGGTTCTCCTCCTCGTTCTCAGCTCTACCCTGTCCAGCCACTGTGTGCTATCTCTGGCTTGACTCTGTAGTCTCCAGCTGCAATTACTCGGCTGGGAACGCAACGGCTTTTTGCTTAGATTGCTTGCTTTCTTGCTTGCTTGACCACGTGTAGTATAACCATTGGCTTCTGCTCATTGGGGGGGATGTTTGGACCCCGCCCCAGCAGTAACGCCTGCTCCAGCGTGAGCTCAGCAAGCAGCCTGGTTATCCTAGCACTTGAGGGCAGAACCACCAATGTGGTCTACAAAGAGGTCCTTCAGTAGAGGGGGGGTGTACGTATGTCTCACTTCATTTCTTACACTACAATCTTCTCCATTAGAATTCCTATAACAAATGTTACATTTCAGACTTCACATCATCAGGATTATAACTGGATTTATAGAACTTAACTACTGCAGTGAAGCACAGGTATCAGGTTAGTATATATAAAAAGAAAGTCCCCTCACAGTAAAATCAATTCCCAGGCCAAACCCCTGGACCAAGAAACACGACATTTGGGGAGAGCCCTTCTACCATAACGTAGATGCTCACTAAGAAGGGATTTTTAGAAATTCAACCATTAAGGGAGTCAAAAGGGGTAAAATGTGCTCCCCCCACTGCTTCCTATGTGGCTGCCAGACTGCTGCCTCTTTGCATCCCCCACTCTCTGATTGGTCAGCTGCAGAGCTCAGTGTTCTGAGGTTAAAAAACCCCAATTACAGGAGACTGCAGGGAGCTAATGACAGTTGAGGAAATCAGTAATGGCCAACCACTTGTGAGGTGCAGCAATGCTGCTGACCCAGCCTCCCTGGCAGCTTCAAACATGCTCCCCCCCACCTCCTACACCTCACAGGTGGCAGTCTGTCAGGGGTAGCAGTGGGTGCAGGATGCTTAAAGCCATCAGGGAGCCTGCCCCAACAGTAATGCCTTAGCAATACCTCCACAATGGCTGCCTGTCAGGTGTAGGAGAGAGGGTGGGATGCTTACAGCCATCAGGGAGTCTTGCTCAGCAGGACTGCCTTAGTGCTGCTGCTGGCCAAGCCTCCCCAATGCCTTTAAACACACTCCCTCTTACACCAGATAGGCGGGTGTCTGTCAGGTGTAGGAGCAGGGCCAGGGTACTTTAATCCATCAGGGAGGCCTCCCCATCAGGATTACCTTAGTGATGCTGCTGGCCCAGACTCCCCAATGACTTTACCCACACTCCCACCCACTATGGAAATATACCCCAAATTTGTAGGAAAGTGGTTTCCTGTATTAGGTTATTTAACTTTTCACAATGTGTGTTCTAGAAAATTGGTTCATATGAACTTGCTTAATATCTGCTTGCTCAGATGTTGTTTTGAATATGTAGTTATGTCCCACTTCTTAAATATAACATAAATGAGAAACATTTTTGTAAAAAAAAAAAAGTGGGGGGTATGCCTTGCACTTCCCAAAAAAATTCAATGCCCAGGCCAAACCCCTGCACCAAGAAACCCAAAATAAGTGAAGTGCATTCCTACCATGACATCAACCCCTACTATGGAGAGATTTCTGAGAAACATAACCCCTAAGGGGGTAAAAAAGGGGCAAAATGTGATCCCCAATTGTTTTCCATGTGCCTGGCAGGCTGCTGCCTTCTCTCCCTCCCTCCCCCCCATTGGTCAACTGTGTAGCTCAAAGTTCTGAGATAAAACCTGCCTGCTTGCACCCACCTCCCTCTGATTTCTCAGCTGTAGATCTCAATGTTGTGTGGTTAAAAATACAGTTAAATGAGACTGCGGACAGTTGAGGACAGTTACAGAAATCAGTGACTGGACCCTAGCAGAACTACCAGCCAGGATCTATCCTGATATTGCTAGTATCACGGAGAAGTCCATGGACAGCCTGTGTGAGCATACCATTCTGACCCCCAAGAATGACAGGGCTACCATCATTAATGAAAATCTTCTTAACTCCTTTGAGAGGGCAGAAATAGAATACAGATCTGTGGACTCAGTGGTGCAAATGGATGATGTGGTCCACTACCCTGTAGAGTTCCTCAACACCTTCAACCCTCCTGGCTTCCCAGCCCACAAGCTTCTCCTCAGAGTGGAGGCTCCAGTGATTCTGCTGCAGAACCTCAACCCACCCGAACTCTGCAATGGCACCAGACTTCAAGTGAAGGCCCTGCACAGGAACATCATCGAGGCCACAATGCTCACCAGCAGTGCTCAGGGAGAGCTGGTGTTCATACCACGCATACCACTCGTACCATCAGAAAACCCCTTCGAGTTCAAAAGGCTGCAGTTCCCTCTCAAGGTCTGCTTTGCTATGACCATCAACAAGTCCCAAGGCCAGACACTGAAGGTGGAGGAATTGACTTCAACTGCTTCTCACATGGACAGTTCTATGTGGCCTGCTCCAGAGTGAGCTCACCAAGCAGCCTGGTGATCCTAGAACCTGAGGGCAGAACCACCAATATGGTCTATGGAGAGGTCCTTCAGTAGAGAGAAAAAACAGTATGTATGTCTCAATTCATTTTTTACAATCTTCTCCATTAGAATTCCTACAACAAATGTTACATTTCAAACTTCACATCATCAGTATTATAACTGGATTTATGGAACTTAAATACTGTAGTGAATCATGGGTATCAGGCTAGTACGAACATAAGAGAAGTCACATATTGACCCAATCAATGTATGGGCAGTTAAAATCACCTATTATGACACAGTTATTTCATCTAGCTGCTTGCCTTAATTCTTTTGCTGTTTTTAATTCATCCTCTAACCTTTGATCTGGTGGGCAATAACAAACTCCCAGAGTTAAGCATCCTTTTATGCACACTATTTTCACCCATAGCATTGCTGTAAGCAAACCTATTTCTCTTACATTCTCAATTTTACTGGACTGTATACCCACTCGGACATATGGAGCCACTCCACCTCTGACCCTTCCCTCCCTATCCTTCTGATATAATTTACATCCAGGAATCACTCTATCCCACTGATTATCCTCATCCTACCAAGTTTCTGAAATGCCACAATATCTATGTTCTCTTCTGACACTAAGAATTCCAGCTCCTGTATTCTACCTCAGACACTTCTATCATTTGCATACAAACATCTATTATTTCCAAGACACATTAGGCTTGCAACCT
>NW_015168745.1:198612-199899 GCF_001447785.1 Gekko japonicus | reverse complement strand
CGAGTGACTTCCAATTAGGAGGCTCATCAGCAAGACGCTGGAGAAGAATTGCGAGATGACACAGTAGGGTTGCAGCTTACTCCTGCACTAAGGGATGAGCCACGCCTGTTGAACTTGTGACCCACCGAGCCAGATGCAGTCCGTGTGCCGCACGTTGTACTTGATTCAACACCTTCTCCTCCCAAGCAGTGCAGTCTGAGACAAGCACCGGAATAAGGAGGTCTCCACTGATACAAAGCTGTTAGGCTACATACAGCTTAGTGCAGAAACCTGGCCAAAGACATCTGGGAAGTCGGAAGGAGTTTAGGGCAAGGAATGGCTCTGGCAAGCATAATTCTTCCAGGAGGAGGGCAGAAGGGACAGCTCTTTACTGTATTTGTGGATTTGTAGAAAGAAATGCAACATTCTAAGATGCTGCTAAATTGAGTCCCCGAGAAGCCAAGTACCAATAGAATTGCTATAATATGTGTACTGGAAAGCGCCCTTGTCTCCTTTGATGTTACATTCTCAGGTCTGCAGTAAACCTGAGTTTGACTTAGCAGATTCTGAGCATTTCATGAAACTAAGCTGCAAACCTCTCTGCTTTTCATGATTTGCCCCCTTTGGTGCAGGAGATTTAAAGTTCAGTCTGGCACCAGGGAAGTTTGATGAAAAGACGCAGATCACATTTCACTTTTGGTCAGGTTTTGCCCACAGACGGCTGACCGTTCTCTAGTTGCGTGATGCGCCATGCAGTTCTTTCTCGACGTGAATTTCCCCCCCCATTCTGAGCGTTTCATGAAACTAAGCTGCAAACCTCTTTGCTTTTCATGATTTGCCCCCTTTGGTGCAGGAGATTTAAAGTTCAGTCTGGCACCAGGGAAGTTTGATGAAAAGACGCAGATCACATTTCACTTTTGGTCAGGTTTTGCCCACAGACGGCTGACCGTTCTCTAGTTGCGTGATGCGCCATGCAGTTCTTTCTCGACGTGAATTTCCCCCCCCCCTGATATCTCTTGTACTTAATGCCCTATTTTCAGTCTGACTTCTCAAGTAAACCTCCCGAGACACCTGACGATACCATTCCTCAAAAGGTAAAGAAACAAAAACCTATCCACAGGGCTGAAAGAATGTGCGAAGGATAGAAACTTCTCTGTGCATGTCAGGCAACTTAACAAGGCTTCTATGGTTGGCTTTCCACGTGCTTTCTCGGTTAACTGTTCTTAGGACCAATGATTGACTGTGAATACCTGTGTTCTCTCCAGTCTTCACCTAATCTGACGTCTCTGTAGCTTAATCTGACGTCGC
>NW_015168745.1:175058-193958 GCF_001447785.1 Gekko japonicus | reverse complement strand
ACGAAAGCTCCTGCCCTGCCACAAATTTTGTTCGTCTTTAAGGTGCTCCTGGACTTTTGCTCTTTTCTGCTGCGACAGACAGATTAACACGACTACCCCCCTTGGTTTAGCTAGACAATTCATGTATTCTTCCAACAATTCCTTTCTCCCATTCTGTTTCCTTCTCCAGTTCTACGATGAGTCCGAAGCCCGGAAATATACCAGGCGCCAGGCACGCTGCCTCGGCGGGAAGCCGGGGGGAAGGCACTTATCCAGGCAAAGGGCAGGCTCTCTCCAGCCAGGTCACGCAGTCTTGGGGCTGCCGCTGCGGCGAGGGTCAGCCGGGGCGGGGCCTGTTTAGGCCTGCTCTGTTAGTATTTTGAGAGCATGTTTCACCTCCCTCCTTTCTCAAAATAGAGAACTTTGTGCTAGAAGGACTCGGTCCCAGAATCTTCTTTCAGTGCCCGGTCCGGTGGACACGGGAGGAAATTATAAAGCAAAGTGCCTCTGCTTTCCCTACTGTTGCCACATGATTCAGATTGCTCAGATGGCTTGACTTCCAGAGAGAGCTTATCGAGGGCGGGGGAAAGAGACGGTCTTTCCCGAAATTAAGCACCAATCGAAGTTCTTCTTAATTAAAACCTTTTAAAAAGAAAAATACCTACGGGGACCGGACCCCGCCCCCTGGCTGGCAGACGATGGGCTGCACTCGCTTACCGGCCGGAGCTCAGTGGCGCTTTCCTTCCACCACCCCATCACTCTTCCGCTGCCTGGCACTCCAGCGCAATAATAGATTCCCCCGTGCTTGTTAGGGGCAAAAGCGTCTCGCCAGCGGGGCTGTCCCCGCGAGGGTGCTAGCTAGAGGGAATGGAAAGCGCAGGGCTACGACGAAGCGCGCGCCAGAGAGCTGGGGCAGGGAGAGGGAAATTGAAGATTGAGTGTCATGCTAATGAGTTCCTGCTGGGCTTTTTCTACAAAAAAAGCCCTCATTAAATCACTGAATGGAAAGCTTTTGCGGTCCCCCTTTTTTTTTGCCATCAAGTCACAGCCAATTCATGGCAGCCTCTCACGGGGTTTTCAAGGCAGAGAGACATTCAGAGGTGGTTTGCCATTGCTTGCCTCTGCGTAGAGACCCTGGACTTCCTTGGCATTCTCCCATCCAAGTACTAACCCAAGGCCGACCCTGCTTACTTTCCAAGATCCGAAGAAATCGGCCTAGCCTGGGCTATCCAGGTCAGGGCTCATTGTCCCTTACAGCCAAGTGATAGTTTTATAGAAAGTGATGGCCAAGATTTGTGCTACTGAAGACATTCAGAATATACAGTGCCAGGGCTGCGGATTAGAAAGATTAATGTTTAAGATTATTCACCCCTCAGTCGAGTTCCTGTATCTCTGTAAACACCTCAGGAAAGGTATATTGTTTCTTACTGTGTGTGTAAGCTTTCATATAAATCCAATTTTATGGTAAGTTTAGTTTAAAGGGTAATGTGACTAGTAAAGTGTGTATCAATTTATATGAAAGTATTCTTCCTTAACTTGTATGTTTCCATTTGTGCTGCTGTAACGTTAATCCAGCGGGAATATGGTGGCTCTACTTACATAGGACTTGCTTCCCAAGGCAGCCCACTGCACAGTAGCCTACCTTACTAGCAAAACTCCCTCTAAGCTATGGAGTCCTGTGAGCAAAAATTCTACTTTGTGAGCTACTGCCATTAAAGTTGGGAGCAGGTGATTTGGCTGCTGCATAAATTAGTTTGCTCTGGAGCCATCCTTCCTGAGCTAAGACAAAAATGTGTGAGCCAGAGGCTAAAAAACTGTGAGCTAGCTCACATTAACTCATCTTAGAGGGAACACTGCTTACTAGTACACTAGCTGAATCAGGTAGAAAAAGAAGAGTTGCTTTGTATACCCCACTTTTCTCTACCCTAAGGAGTCCCAAAGTGGCTTACAATCACCTTCCCTTCCTCTCCCCACAACAGTTACCTTGTGAGGTGGGTGGGGCTGAGAGAGCCCTGAGAGAACTGGGACTGACCCAAGGTCACTCAGCAGGCTTTATGTGGAGGAGTGGGGAATCAAACACAGTTCTCCAGATTAGTCTGCCGCTCTTAAAGCCACTACACCACACTAGCTGATTAAAATGCTAGATGGGCAAGCTTTTAAATATAGTGTCTCTTTTTTTAATTTCCTTTAATGCTGTTTCTGTATTGAATCATATTTGAATTTTTCTTTTGAGATTGTGCATCGTTTTAAGAATTCATAAGAAAGATAATGATGATTATAAACCATCATTCAGCCCCAAGTTGAGATTCAGCCTCCAAATCCATTTCTTGGCAGGCTCTTTTATTCAGTCCCCATACAGGTTCTTTAATCCATTTGAAAAAGTCCATGAATTTGGTAGCTTTTGAGTGCATGGAAAGAATCAAGATACGTTTAATCCTCTACTTTGATTTATTATCATGCTGTTATCTAAAGCTCATTCTCACAATCGAATCCTCTGTGTTATGTGTGTGACTGTGCTGAGATTAATTTTTTAAGTATTATTATAAATGAACATTATTTATGAGCTTTTACACAGTTTATTTATCTACAGGCATAGGGGGAAACACATGGGAGGGAGATTACCAGTTTTCAGATAATCAAATGTAATTTATATCAGTTTTCAGTTCCTTTGAATTGCAGATGAAAATTTGGTAAGACTTTGCATTGTAGGTTCCTAGGAATCAGCATGACACTGATGAGGAAAAAGAGTCTTCAGATTCTGTTGACTCTTCTTGACTGTCAGATTAAGCATATTATAAATAGATCTCTTGCGGTGACTGGCTGTCTTTTGTATTCAACCTTGGTTAGTGTCATTGTGGCTTCCAAGTTCCTTGTGACATGAAAGGCAGAGCTCCCAGTGCTGCTGACAAAAGAAAGTCACAATCGGAAAAGGTGTTCCATGAACTGGAAGAATTACTTTCCTTTTCATTTTTGTGTTTGTTTGTTTGGAAGGCATAAATAAGATCTTTTGCTTCTGTGGTTTAATCTTTTCCCTTTATCAGAGCACAGAGGTAAATAGACATAACTTATATGTAAACCTTTTTAATGGGAGGGTTGCAATTGAATTTGTTTAGCATTTTTTTTTCTTTGTGTTTAAAAAGCAACACACACACACACACATAACATGGGGTTTGTCCAAGGTCCCAATGGTATTGCTTGGGTTCTCCCTTATTATTAAGTACTTAATTTTAATGAAGGAATAGTATGTGTTTATTTAATTATGTGGATTTTATTACAGATTCAACACATGTACCGCTGTGCACGAGTTCAAGGCTTAGACACCAGTGAGGGGCTCCTTCTGTTTGGTAAAGAGCACTTCTATGTGATCGACGGATTTACAATGACTGCCACCAGGGAAATACGGGACATTGAGACCCTGCCTCCAAAGTGAGTAGATTAGTCAAGAGGTGACAAACCTATTTAAAAGGCAGGAGAGAAAAAATGTCTGTGAAAATCAGACGATATCAAAGACATGAGAAATCTCCAATTCCTACTGTTGCTGCAGCCTGAAAGACAAAATTGCACCTAAGCAGAACAATGTGACATCAGATCTTAGTCCCAATTACAATAGCATGATTATGGCAACGTACTGAGCATTGTGGTTAAAGGTAATATAATGAACGTGACCGTAAAAGACTAGTGAGAAAAACTAGAATTGCTTCATAGAATCTTTGGTTTACATTTTTACTCAGCCCGTGGTGTACTTCTGTTCCAGCTCTGTAATAGAAAGGTTGCCAGCCTCCAAATGGGCCTGGAAATCTCCCAGAATTATCTCCAGACTTTAGAGATCAGCTCCCCTGGAGAAAATGGCATCTTTAGAAGATGTCCTTTATGGCACTATACCTTGCCCTTTATGGCACTATACCCAGGCTCCACTCCTAAATCTCCAGGAATTTCCCAGCTCAGAATTGGCAACCATAGGATGTGCCTGAATTGTACTCGTAACAATGAAAATCCCCATAGATTATATATGTTTATTTTATCCTCTTCTCTACAGTATGCATGAGCCCATTATACCCAGGGGAGCACGACAGGGCCCGAGTCAACTGAAAAGAACATGCAGTATTTTTGCATATGAAGATATCAAGGAGGTGCACAAAAGACGGTATCTGTTACAGGTGATGTCACTGTTGTTGTATTTTTCTATTGGGGAAAGCAGTTTTTAATATCTGGGCATTGGGAATCACCTTCCTGTGTGCTTCAAGTGGAAGAAGCTACTACACATAGATATCTATATATTTGAATCATAATAATAATCATAATCTTTCAATTTATTGATCGCTCAATCCTGCAGAGCTTGCTGGCTCTGAGCGATTTACAGTTACTCAATATTACGAGGGACTAACAATGATTTTGTGGGGTAGGGGAGGACAACATATATACATCTTAATTCACACACATTCGCTGCTGACAAGGGTTTCATTCAGTTGAAGATGAGACGTGATCCGGACGGCATTTTACATATGTATATTTGGAAGTCGGTGAATTTCATTCTTATAAAAAAGATTGGCAGAGGTAATAGAGATAATTGAAAAAACCTATTCTATTGTTCAAGCAAAGAAGGCCACAAATCGATCCCACAGATTAAAAAAAATAGAAAGTCTTCTGGGCCCCGTAGGAGCCCACAGCAGTCCTTCTAATTTGCTGTCGACAACTTTTTTAATAACTTGCTATTTCATTGCAGCCGATAGCTGTTGAAGTGTTCTCGGGAGATGGACGCAACTACCTTCTTGCTTTTCAGAAAGGAGTTAGAAATAAAGTCTACCAAAGGTATTATAAACTGGTTTACAGTTGTCCCCCAGTAAATATTGTATCGATTCTGACAAAAAAACCCAAACAGGCTAGGAAGCACAGCAGACAGGGCCTAAAATAATAGGTCCTTCCATGGATCAGTAAGTGAATACAAATATAGACAGCAAAAGGTAGTAATAGATAATGGTTTGCTCCAACCATTGCAAAGTCTGTTTAAGCCCCAACCCTGTAATCAGGCATATAAATATTTTCCAGAGGGTATTATTCCAGGTAGTAAAAGCTCTAGTCTAGGCCGACTGAAGACGTTGGGGGTGGGATGGGGTAGGCTAGGTGCTTTTCCATATTCTCGTTTTCCTCTTTTGTGTGTTCCCATTGCTTGGGGGTTTTTTTTTCCTGTTCTGCACGTGTTTTGCTCCCTGTAGTGGTTAATTTGATATTGGTTTATGTCCGGCTTTAAACTGAATTTTAGCTGAAGTTTTTTATACTGGACCCAAAAAATGATCTAATATCAAATCAACCACTAGACGGAGCAAAACACTTGTGGAATTGGAAACCACCACCACCACCCCCTCGGAAGCAGCAGGAACACACAAACAAGGAAAACAGGAATGTGGAAAAGCCTGAGGTGTTCTCAGTAAATGTGCACTTGTTTCTCACTTGTAATGAGCAGGTCACATGCCTCTCCCCCTGTTTAGATAACACCAGATCTTATGACTGAAGTGTACATTTTACTGCTTTTTTTGCAGTACAAAGTATATATGTAACAAATGAAAACAGGAACAATGATCTAATCTATGCGTTAAGTAATTGGCAGTAGCCGCCATATTAGACTACATTCAGATCTCATAGCACCCTGCGGTTAAACGCCATTGTGGCATAAATGCCCGCTGTACTCGCATTTGCCACTTGCTCCTTGTCTGCTTTATGCCACAGTGTTTGATATGAATCTTGATGCAAATACTGCCTTGAGCCAAGAAGGTGGGGTAAAATGATTAAAATAAATAAACACAGTGACGCGATCAAGCTCCAATTCAATGGGATACCCAAATACAGGAGTCTCAGTGAATTGGAGCTTGTTTACGCCACACAGTCTGGGATTCTAGACTGAGATTTAACCCAGGTTTGGAATTCTGTGGGGGAAAGCAAACTCCAGTTTACCAAGGAGCCCTCATTGGAGCATCTCAGCATACTGAGGCTTGAGCACGTGAAGTTGCCTTCATACCGAATCAGTACATTGATCCATAAAGGTCAGTGTCATCGACTCTGACTAGGATTGCTGTATTCGTACTGGAGGTGGGGGGGTGTCATAAGAACTTAAGAGATGCCAATGCTGGATCAGGCCAAAGGCCCATCCAGTCCAACACTCTGTGTCACACAGTGGCCAGAAATACCAGTGCCATCAGGAGGTCCACCAGTGGGGCCAGGACATTAGAAGCCCTCCCACTGTTGACCCCCCCAAGCACCAAGAAGACGGAGCATCGCTTGGCCCAGAGTCCCTATCTATACCTTGTGGCTAATAGCCACTGATGGACCTCTGCTCCATGTGTTTATCTAATTCCCTTTTGAAGCCGTCCATGCTTCAAGGATAAGGAGTTTCTCAGACATATCATCTGTTCCTTGCTGGCTGGTGGCCACCCTCCTTCTTCCAGCACCGACCAGAGATGTGGGATATGTTCTCCCTAAGCTGTGGTGTCCTGTGTGCAAAAACTGTCCCCCAACTGCCCCCCGCTGCCAATCAGCTGCCTGTCAGTGGGGATTTACCAGCAGCAGCAGAGGAGGCCTACGCCAGTATCTCAGCGTTGTCACCATGTTGCTGGCAATTATGCAGATGTGCTGGTGTAGGCTTACCCTGCTGCCGCTAGGTCCCACCCTGCTTGCCTGCTGGCAGTGGCTTTCTCAGGATCTCAGGTAAAGGTCACCTCCTACCGGATCCATTTAACTGGAGATGCCAAGGATTGAACCTGGGACCTTCTGCATGCCAAGACGATGCTGTGTCACTCAGCCGCAGCCTTGATCAGACTAGGGGATGGGGCACAACGTATGCATAAGCACAGCAGAAACTGTACTGATGCGCGGTTGGAGTTCAATTGATGCTTTTCTGATGTCTGAACACAGTCAGAGTCTAATTGGAACATGTATTTTTTTTCCCCTCTTACCGTTATGCTCTTAATTTTTGAAAAGGTTTTTGGCTGTCGTTCCATCTTTAACCGACAGCTCAGAATCTGTGTCCGGACAGCGACCCAACACCAGTGTAGAACAGGGGTGAGCATTTGTGCTTCATTTTATGCATTGGGTTTGGAAGTGAATAACTGTTCTAATCGGTCATCTGCTTTATCCAAATATTGAAAATGTTGAGCCCACATATAAAACATGTATTTCCCTGAGTAGTAAATAAAGGGGAGTTGAAGAATAAGGAAAGCAGAAATATACATACAATTCTAATTTGTCACAATCTCCTCGAGGTCTGTTGGTTGTGCTGTTCCTTTACAGAAGGAATATATTAATTTTGGACAGCGCTCCTGGAAAAGGGATTCCCATAAATTTAAAAAGCCTGGGGCCCTGTTGCAAAGCTCCAGAGAGTTCCAGTATTCAGAAGGAACCACCGAATAAGGAGGGACTCCCCCGTTCTGTTCAGTATTGAGAATGACTCCAGATGTGCTGCTTCTGTTTTCAACTATATTTTAAATATTGCCTTTCTGTCGGTGCACTCATCATTTATTTAAAATATTAAAACAAACAATGAAAAATGCAAAAGCCAAGGAAAACAGTGAAACAGCAGAATTCCTCCATGCCTTTGGTGGTCGCATGAAGAAATAATTGAGGGCCAATTTGGTTTATTTATTTATTTATTTATTAGATTTGTACCCCGCCCTCCCCAACGGGCTCAGGGCAGCTGTAGTGGTCTGAGCAGCGGGTTCTAATTTGGAGAACTCGATTTACTCCCCACTCCTTCACTTGCAGCCAGCTGGGTGACCTTGGGTCAGTCATAAGTTCTTTCAGAGCTGTTCTCTCAAGCACAGTTCTCGAGAGAGCTCTCTCAGCCCCACCTACCTCACAGGGTGTCTGTTGTGGGGAGAGGAAGGGAAGGAGACTGTAAGCTACTCTGAGACTCTGAGTGAAGGGCAGGGTATAAATCCAACTCTTCTTCTTCGTCTTCTTCTTCCTCCTCCTCCTCCTTTCTAGCCACGTGTTTCCCTGCTCAGTGAACGAAGGGAAGGGCATTTATGACGTTACCTAGCTGTTTTCTCCAACAGGCCTTTGATGGTAGTAAGGCCTTTTTCCCATGGCTTATTTTCCCCAAGTTCGATGCTATTGGGAAGTGGGTTTTGTTTTGCTTTTTTCTGCTTTTCCACAGCATTTGATGCACCTCCCAGGTTTCCTCCAACTTTTCTCCAGTCTTTTCTCCAGTTTTGGGAAAGATTACAGCAAAGCCTGGATGGCTGTGATGCTGATGAGAAAATTTGAGTTTTTCTCTGCTCTTCTCCCCAAGGCAGACATTTCCTCTCCCAGCCGCCTAGTTACGTCTTTTGTTTTTCACTCGGCAATTAGGTTCTCTGAATTCTCAGATTTCATTTTTTTTAAGAGTAAGTCTACCCCTTTTTGTTGCAGAGATATAAGGGGGAAAGTGTATCTTTGCAATTAAAGTAATTAGAGGCTTACTTTAAAAAAAAAAAAGAATGCTGGGAATTCAGAGAACCTGGTGGGGGAATGGTCGCTGCTGGGGGACTGATGCAGGGACGCTGCGGGGAAACCAGACGTGTGGAAGCCTCCTTGCTGCGGCGCTGTAACAGCAACTGCAGCAACAATGGGAAATCCACACAAGCATGGCCTCATTTGCAAAGCACCTGGAAGGACGTTGCTTTTTCAAAGTGAGTTTCTTTAATGGCTAGATGAAGATTTGGATATGGGTTTCCCCTTACCAAACTTTTTCTGCTGCTCTACAGTGACGCTCACTGAAACAAATGGAGAACCCCTGTTTGTATGGGAGCCCCATGGGGGGCATTGGAGCATCTAGATTCGGAAGTGAATATGTTAACTATGAAGGATATGGTTTAATAGATTTGTATAGTGACGCATTCTTTGTTGAAAAAAGTTCGAATCCAGTGGCACCTTGAAGACCAACAAAGTTTTATTCAGGGTGTAAGCTCTCGTGTGCACGCACACAGTTCTTCAGATACATTGAAATGGAAGTTGCCAGTCCATACATACAGGTAGAGGGTGAGCAGCAAATTAGCATAAGCATAATAAAAGGTGTTTGACAGATGCAAGGACCAAACTGGAATAACAAGCTTGGTTTATATGGTCACCATTTGTTTGGGTTTCATTCCAGGGGAAAACAGTGAAGGAAGTAAATATATCAAAAACTGATATTGATGGGCAGATGTACCCTTCTTATTTGTGGAATGATGATAGTATCCTTTGTTAACGTACATATGTAGTGCTGGTGTTACAATAAATTGGTGTAATATATCTTTAGGGAACATAGATACAGTAACAGCTGTAATTTTCCCCCCAAAACATTTTATTAGGATACAATAACAGATTAAACACAGTTTCATTCCAGGGGAAAACAGTGAAGGAAGTAAATATATCAAAAACAGATATTGATGGGCAGATGTACCCTTCTTATTTGTGGAATTGATGATAGTATCCTTTGTTAACGTACATATGTAGTCCTGGTGTTACAATAAATTGGTGTGATGTATCTTTAGGGAACATAAATACAGTAACAGCTGTAATTTAATGGATTAAAATGAAGGAAAAAACCACTTTACATATATTAACTTGCATGTATCTATTGCGGAAATACTTACTCTTTCTCATTTTTCTTAGGTCTGGCTTGCTGAGCACCCTAGTTGGAGAGAAATCTGTCACACAAAGGTGGGAGGTAAGTAGAAGACGTATCTTAGTTTCCTAGGTAGGAGAAGTAGAGTATGTGTGCATGAATTCTTGTGTCCAAATGCTCTGCCACATTTCTGGTTTCCATATTTTGTTAAGAAGTAGACAACTTCCTAAAAATTAGATAGACCGGAAAGCAGCCTCACCAGAGCACTTTAAAATAATAACGATTTAGACATTGTAAGTTTCCTTATTAGAAAATGAATTGAAATGCTGTTTTTGTTTTCTTCTTTTTTAAATCTCTACAAAGAGAGGTGAAATCAGTAATTTCCAGTACTTGATGCATTTAAACACTTTGGCTGGCCGATCCTATAATGACCTCATGCAGTATCCTGTTTTCCCGTGGATTCTTGCAGACTATGATTCAGAGGTAAACACAAAATTATCTGTTTTTATACTTGATCTTGTCAGTAAGGTTCGGCATTTATAAAATCTGTTTTTGGGAAGACTAAAATTCCAGCATTTAAAACTAGCCCAAATTAGGCCTGGAAAAATGCTTAATTAGTTGGCTAAAAGCATGATGCTAACATCTAATAATATAATATAATAATATAATATATAAAAGTAAAATCTAAAAATCAGCCCTGACCTCCATTTTGTTTTGAGAAGTCTCTTAACACCACTGATGTCGAATTATATGTTGAAATTAGAGGCTTAACATTTGACTAGATTTATTTTTAATTATTTATTTAAGTTTATTTGACTAGATGAGAAGTTCATTCATACATTCATGATATAAGCTCTTTGAAGGGGCCGGTGGATCCAAACAATGCTCCCTCTAAGCTGTGGAGTCTTGTGAGCAAAAATTCTACTTTGTGAGGTACTGTCATTACAGTTGTGAGCGAGCGATTTGGCTACTGCATACATTAGTTTGCCCTAGTGCCATCCTTCCAGCCAGTTTGGTGTAGTGGTTAAGTGTGCGGACTCTAATCTGGGAGAACCGGGTTTGATTCCCCACTCCTCCACCTGCACCTCCTGATGTGACCTTGGGTCAGTCACAGGCTCTGGCACAGCTGTCCTTGAAAAAGAGCAGTTTGTGTCAGAGTTCTCTCAGCCCCACCCACCTCACAGGGTGTCTGTTGTGGGGAGGGGAAGGGAAAGGAGTTTGTAAGCTGCTCTGAGACTCCTTCGGGTAGTGTAGGGCGGGGTATAAATCCAATCTCCTCTCCTCCTCCTCCTCCTAAGACAAAAATCTGTGAGCTGGAGGCTAAAAAACTGTGAACTTGCTCACACTAACTCAGCTTAGAGGGAACACTGGATCCAAGTGAGGTAATCATGAAGAAATTATTGCATCGTTTGAGATGAATTTTTCCAAATCACTTCCCATTGGGCTTGGAGACTGGCAGGCATTAGGAACCGTGCTCCTGATGGCCGTCTAAATGTTATCGTGCCTAGATGTGAAATGTGGATGTGCAGTTCAAGGCAGAGACTTGGGTAGACTGGCAGTGGTTTGTAAGCAGTGAGACTAAAATGTCTGCCCCAATAGGGGGAGGTTATCTTAGTTTGTTGGAGCAGTTAGATCGCAAAGGTGTTTTTTTTAAACGTCAAGATCTAGAAGTAGTAAATAGGTGAGTCACAAATATGTTTCATTGTTAGGACAGTTTGAATCAATGAAAAATGCTCTTGAGAATGGACTTTCCTTTTTGCTTGGCTTAAAGGAGCTGGACCTTACCAATCCCAAGACGTTCAGAACCCTGGCTAAACCAATGGGAGCACAGACCGAGGAAAGGTTAGCTCAGTATAAGAAGCGCTACAAAGACTGGGAAGATCCTAATGGTAAGTCCATTGTGCATAAGGGTGTGAAGGATGTGACTCTGCCTAATAGTGTAGGGCTAATTGCCTTGATTGTAAAGACCTTAGAACACAGCCTACAAATTACTATAGCCATTAGCCAGAGGACCTTTTCAGCTTCAACTGTTCTCCCGTACGCATGCAATACACATAAGAGAGATCAGTGTCGGTATCTGCACAAGATAAGACTTTTGCCACTACCTTCCCATAATCTTTTTCCTAATGTATCTGTGCAGCTGTATCAAGGCCAAGTATCTCTCTTACTGCGCAGGCATTCTAGGGAGAAGTGAGTAGTCCAGACTAAACATTCCCAACTCCCTCAGCCTTTCCTCATAGGGCTATGCTATATCAATGGCATTTGTCACCGCGTAAAATAGCAAAAATTTATAAGACTGCATATGATATATATTGCACGTGATATATAGACCACCTGCATACAGGGTACCTGTATACAGATGGGCAAAGAATTATTATAAGACTGCATATGATATATATTGCACCTGCATGCAGGGTACCTGCATACAGATGGGCAAAGAATTGTTAGTTGTCAGTTGTGGAGTATTTGAAAATTGGACTAGGTAAAGATTTTCCGTATTCAGCTGAAGGTATCCTATTAAGCTATACACCTCTGTTCCCAAAGGAAATGTGGAATGTCACCCTGCACTGTGTTAACTGCAGCTACAATTGTCCTTGTGTGTTATTCTCACCTGAACTATGATATAGCTTCTAGCTTCTTCAAGCATTCTTAGAGAGTGGGTAGCTGAAAAGATGGGGGGGGGGAGAGAGAGAAAGAAGAAAAACCTTGTCTATGGACATATCAGTGTCAGTTATGAAAAACTAAAATTATATTAATTCACAAAAACTTCAGATTGTAAATCTTAAAAACTACATCGAAATCCATCCATTTTGGTTACATAGGTTACCTTCCCCATATGTGTGTATAATTTTAACCTTTTTTGTATTCGACATGGATATTTCCATAGATGAGGATTTTCTTTCTTTCCCCAACCTTTTTGGTTACCTGGTTCTTAGTTGAATTTTCCCCTGCCCTTTTTTTTGGTTCATTTTTGCTATTCTTAAGAAAGTGAGCAGGATGTCCTGAGTCTGCGTTCCTCCACATCAGTGACCTTAAAACTTTTCAGGTGCAGGATCAGTTTGCAACCCAAAGCTCTGTGCCTCATAAGGACCACTTTTAGTTAAACATATGTTTAACTATATGTAACACCTAGTCCATTTCTAGATAGATGGTATGGGGCGGGGGTGGGGATCCTTTGCCCATAAAAGCCATGTAAAGGAGGTGGCATTTGAGCAGGCATGGCTTGTTAGGCAAGAGAAACTCCCTTATATGCAGTTAATTCTTCTGCAGAAAAATAAAGGCGCTCATTCTTTCCATTCCATCTGTGCCTCCCTCTCTTTTCCTCTTCCTCCTTTTCTTTAAAAGATAGCCTGACCTATAAGTAGTTGTGGTACCGTTGGATTGACACACCTTGGAAATTGGGTGTTACTCCCTTGTAGATACCATGCTGCCCACTGTAGGCTGCTGCTGTAAGGAGTGAGTCAGGTCTCCCGAAGAAGGCTTAGAAATGTCCTTCTTGGTAGGCCTCAGGTGTTATGACACGCCACTGTCTTGTTCTTGCAGATCTAAGAGCCAATGGGACAGCCCTTTGTTCTGTTTTTAATTGAGTCTCTTCCTTTTTTGCGGGGATCTTAAACTGCGTCACAGGCTGATAATGAGCTGGGCTGCAGCTGATTCGTTTAGTCTGCAGCAATTTCTGGTGATTCAGCTGTCTGCTATTGTTATCCTGGGCCAACTTGCTCTGTCGCTTTTCCCCTTTGATCTGATTTACTCACGGCTGCACATCCAACCCAGGCAGTCTCTGTTTTGCTAGCTGGGGAGATGAGAACAGGTTTATTGTTTACTTAAGGAGTTCTGTCTTATGATTCAGTTGAGGAACCTCTGCAGTAAATTAACTTAATAAACCTGTAGAAGCCTGGTGGCTTCCAGCGATTTGTGGAAACGTTTCAACACAAAATCACTTGATAAAGATGCTAAAGAAACCAAAAGAGATGATAAAAGGTGCTAAGGAAGCCATGTGTTCAGTGGAACACACTGTGGCTAATTTGAAGTACGGCTTGAAAAATTTATAAAAATGTCCTAGGAGTTGCTATATTTGTTACTTTGCTAGGCAAATTCCTTGATCACCAGTTAATGGATTGCTCCCAAATGTAAGCGGTTGCAGTGTTGAATAATAAAAATGTAATTAGCTTTCAGTGTCTTATTGTCACAATTCTGCACTTTTAAAAAAGAAATGAATTCATTGGGTATGACCTTATTTGTGGGCATTTCCTTTTCAATTACTGCATTCCTTTCCCCCCCCTTTCAGGTGAAACTCCAGCATATCATTATGGCACACACTATTCATCCGCAATGATAGTAGCTTCATATCTTGTGCGAATGGAGCCCTTCACACAGATATTTTTAAGGCTGCAGGTATGACATGCACTTTTGAAACCTTTGTCCCCCGTTGTCTGTCAGACCCACTGTGTGACGTTAGTGGCTGTGGCTCAGTGGTAAGAGCATCTGCTTCATATCCTGAAGGTCCCAAGTGCAATTCCTGGCCTCTCTAGTTGAAAGGACCAGGTAGTAAGAGTAAGTGATGGGAAAGACCTCTGACTGAAACCCTAGCGAGCCCCTGCCTGTCTGAGTAGGCCATATTGTCCTTGAAGAAGTGAGCAGTGCCACGTATTTTGTTAGTCTTTAAGGTGCTACTGCAGCAGGCTAACATGGCCACCTTTATAGAATTTAAGCATGGCATTTAAGCATGGCATTAGCAGTAGGATCAACATCTCCTGGTAGTCCCGGGCCCAAAGCCATCCATCTTGCCTCAACCAGGACCAGGGCCTTCTCTGCCCTGGCCCCTGCCTGCTGGCACATGCTCCCAGTTGAGATCAGGGTCCTGCGGGATCTTCTTCAATTCCACAGGGCCTGCAAGACGGAGCTCTTCCGCCAGGCTTTTGGCTGAGGCAGCGGATGTCCCTATATGGCCTCCTGCTGACCATTATTATATTTCATTATGGGCCGAGAAGCTCCCACAGCCAGAGAAATTTTCTTTTGCTATCAGCTGTGACCACCATTTTAATATTTATTATGATGTTTAAATTTTATTGTATTAATCAAATATATGTTGTATAAATGAAATGTTGTTGCCCGCTTGTGGGAAGGGGTGGTATAAATACAAATAAATAAATAAATTAATAATAAAAATAGCAGTAGAGATCTTACAGGGGTAAGGTGGTCTTATGTAGCAGCCTCTTGTTTGAACCAAATCAAAGTTACAATCTTCGTTAAAACACCAAATACCTCTGACGATAAGCTTTTGGGAAAGCATTTGAACAGTTCAGTAGATGCATTTTCTTGGCTTTTTGCATGCTGCGTTGCGAAGTATTCTGATTTGACAAACTTATATGAATTAACTTAAAATGGTGGCAAACCCTGTATCAGACCTTTTGTCAGCCAAGGTCTGCATTGTCTGTCCTGACTGGTAGCAGCTCTACAGGGTCTTAGATTAGAGATCTTTCACATCATGTGTTATTGGAGGTGCCAAGAACTGAACCAGGGAGTTTTAACTGGAGATGCCAAGGATTTAACTGGGGACTTCCTGCATGCAAAGCAGGTTCTCTACCATTGAGCCATGGCCTGACCTCAGTGAAGTCTTTGAAACAAATAAGCATGGGATTCCTGATAATTTTTCCATCAAAATATCTAATTCTCAACATGCCACGGCCCCATATGAGTGGCACAGGCAGTGCCCACAGTGTAATGAAATTGTTTCTCCTTTTGTTCCAAAGGGCGGCCACTTTGACCTGGCTGATAGAATGTTTCACAGCGTGCGTGAGGCCTGGTACTCTGCATCCAAGCACAACATGGCGGACGTCAAGGAGCTCATCCCAGAATTTTTCTACCTCCCAGAGTTATTGCTCAATTCCAACAACTTTGATCTAGGTGGGGAAAGTTGCTTCTGATCTCATTACTGTTCCTTTTCTGACTCACACGTTGCTGAAAGATGGTTATAACTTCATTACATGCGTTTAATAATGATATATCATACAACTTTAACAGGAGAGCATACATACAAGACTTAACATCAGAGATGGAATACTTGCTTGAACTGCATACTCAATAGTTCAGAGTCCCATTCAGACATGCCCATAATTGCAGCAAATTCTGCTTTACTAAAAATCTGTGTTTTGTTTTATAGGTTGCAAGCAGAATGGCACTAAACTTGGGGATGTAATACTCCCCCCGTGGGCTAAAGGCGATCCCCGTGAATTTATCAGAGTCCATCGGGAGGTAATATACCCTGTTCATCACATTCCTTGATCCAGATCTTGAGTTTGTATTTGTGCAAAGACATAATGGTACTTTTCTGCCTGGTATTAGCCTTGGCTACAGTGAGTTGGACCAATAAACTGATTGGCTCTCCACGCACAGAATATGCCCCCCCCCCCAGCTACCTGTGCCTCCCTGCCAGGCTTCTCTGAGGATTAGGGACTTGGTGCAGTAATCTGCATCTTGAGTGGGAAATTGCATCCTAGCTCCACCTCCCCACACACAGGAGTTCGTTCTGTTTGCCCAAGGGCAATTTTGGATTCCAGCCAGTACCAGCTGTGAAATTTGTACTATTTGATTAAGATATTCTGCGTTTCAGCCACCCTGCTCTAAAGCACTAACAGGTAATGCTTGATTTAACGTACCTATTTTAAATTACAGGCTTTGGAATGCGATTTTGTGAGTGCACACCTACATGAGTGGATTGACTTAATCTTTGGCTATAAACAGCAAGGACCTGCTGCCGTAGAGGCTGTCAATGTCTTCCATCATCTTTTCTATGAGGGGCAAGTGGACATATACAACATAAACGATCCCTTAAAAGAAACAGCCACCATAGGATTCATTAATAACTTTGGACAGATCCCTAAACAGGTAATGGTGTTTCAGTTTGGATTTGTTTGAGACCACACAACAAAATCAATATATGACCATTCCCAAGCTTGACTACTGTAAGACTTTGCTTGTGGGGTTTCCCTTGAAGTCAATTTACAGACTTCATCTGATCCAGAATATGGCAGCCAGATTGATAACTGGGGATAATTGTGTGGGTCTGCAGCTGATCTGTTAGGTTTAAATGGCTCCAAGCCATTTCACCTGTGGGTTTTGTTTCCCCCTTCTTGGAAGTGGGGGGAAGTGAAGCAGACCACTGAAATGGTTGGCAGCCGTTTTACCCTTCCTGGATGATTCCCCCTCCCCTTCCTCCCGGCTGCAGGAGAAAGGGGGACCCAAAC
The DNA here is from genome assembly GCF_001447785.1 of Gekko japonicus. Taxonomy (NCBI): domain Eukaryota; kingdom Metazoa; phylum Chordata; class Lepidosauria; order Squamata; family Gekkonidae; genus Gekko; species Gekko japonicus. The sequence continues at coordinate 177,155 of NW_015168745.1, read as the reverse complement.
TGGCTGGTTTGGGCATTTTTGGTTTGGTTTGGGATTCAGTTTAGGTTCATGCCCATCCCTAATAAGCACTCTGGGATGAGAGGTTCTTAAAGACCACTTACGCCCATGTGTGCCTGCCTGCAGATTAAGATGTGTGCCAGAGACTCTTCTCCAGATTCTTCTTCCTTCTGAAGGTAGGCAGCTGGCTACTGGAGAGAGGACTCTGGGTCGGCGCCAATGTTCCCTCTAAGCTGTGGAGTCTTGTGAGCAAAAATTCTACTCTGTGAGCTACTGGCATGAAATTTGTGAGCAAGCGATTTGGCTACTGCATAAATTAGTTGGCTCTGGAGTCATCCTTCCCGAGCGAAGACAAAAATCTGTGAGCTGGAGGCTGAAAAACTGAGCTAGCTCACACTAACTCAGCTTAGAGGGAACACTAGTCAGCGCCCTGATGGTGAAAGTTCACCTGTACTCAGATTCACCTGGCCATCACCACTAACATCTTTTAGGTATCGGGTGAAGTCTGTCCTCCTCATCCATTATTTTAATCACATATGAGGGCTATCACTGTGAAATATGGTTTTATGACTGGTTTTATCATTTATGTTTTTATTGGATTTTTCTGGTTTGCCCGCTAGTTATTTTAATGTGAGAGAGCAAGATAAGAAATATTTCCATAAACATATAATGTTTAGTTGTACTTTTAAGAGATCTACGTTTCCCCTGCTTAAGTTAAGTCTGAGGTGTCATGGTCTCTTGACCATAGCTTGGGGGTGGGGGAGGAGATGCCGTCTCAAAGCACATGCAATTGTATAGTAACAGAAGGAAGTAAGCTGGCCAATGAGTATAATGTGGCAAATGTGTTTGACCAGATGGTGGAGCATAGATGGAGAGAAAGAGAAAGAATGTGCTTAGAGAGGCCACCCAGGACATGTTAATGGAAACTTTTCTGGTGGCAGGTTCTCTTTCCGTCCTCCCAAGCTGGGAGGGGACGGACGAGACAGAAGGAGTGGCTGAATTAGCCACAAGGTATAGATAGGAACTCTCAGTCTGGGGCAAGTGATGCTCTGTATTCTTGGTGCTTGGGGGGGGGGGAACAGTGGGAGGGCTTCTGGTGTCCTGGCCCCACTGGTGGACCTCCCGATGGCACCTGGTATTTTTGGCCACTGTGTGACAAGAGTGTTGGACTGGATGAGCCATTGGCCTGATCCAGCATTGGCTTCTCTTGTGTTCTTATGTTCTTATGAGTGCTTTGAATCTCGTAGTATCTTATGGTATCACGACTAGGGATGCCAAAAATCTCTCAGTGAACCTGTTCAGCTGTCGGACTTGCCTTGTTCAGCCCTCATGATCAGACTGCAAGCCAATCAGGGATATGTTAGGCTTAACTGAGCAATCTGAACAGCTGGTAAACAAGTTGGACGCTAACTGTTGCATCAGAACCCAAATCACAGCTGATGGAGGGATCAGATGTGAGTTGGATTCTAATCCAGCACCCCACCCTCAGCAAAATAGGTAGAAAGTGAAGTTGCAAAAGGGAGAGGAGAAATAGCTGGTTTCTTTTCCCTTCTCTCCAGGCTGGTGAGGGATGGAAGCAATGCCTTAGATCTCTGCATTGCAAAAGGGAGAGAAGAGAGAAGGGTGGAGCAGAAGCAGGGCTTTTGAGCTCTCCATTGCAAAGGAGAGGAGAGAAAGAGCTTGTGTCTCTCCTTTGCTCCCCAAGCCAACAGGAGATCAGAAGCTGACTTCCAGCTGATCTCTCGTCAGCTGGGAGTCGGCTTGTGATGGCTCCAGGTAGGCTGTTCCTGCAAATGCGCACAGCAGGTTGCAAAGAGAGCCTACTGATTAATCAGGTAGCTGATAACCACTGGTGAATGGGAAGTCAGCCAAACTAGCAGACATCTGCGCATCCCCTATCACGACCAAGGCAGAGCTGGGAGAAAGCTGCTGTGAATTGGAATGTCAGCTGTGAGAGCCGGAAGATGACCAAGGATGCTCATCCTGGACCTGTGTTGTCACATGATCTGGTGGCGGAAGATTTCTCTCCCACACATGCCAGTGTAGGTTTTGAACAGATGGCCATGTAAATACCTGTATTTCTAGGGCGGGGGGGGGGGG
>NW_015168745.1:171664-175013 GCF_001447785.1 Gekko japonicus | reverse complement strand
TTCTTTTAAAAATGTTTAAAGGTTCATGAGTTTTCAGTATACAGATTGAAAACTTCACACACACACCCAAACCTGTGTATTTCTATAGGATCTTGGCAGCTCTCATTTGCAAACTCCATTGTAATTATATGAACAAAAGCATGAGTTTAGTGGAACTCCAGTAGGATAATTCCTCGAAGGACTGCCCCCTCGATGTTTAGAAGATGTACAATATGAGTTTGGTGGTCCTACTATTAGGATTTTAAAGAAAACAGAAAGACACCCTCAAACACACGAGCACAAGTAGAGCGCATAAGGCTGGTTGCCAAATCTTTGTTTGTGCATTGGTACAGATGTTCCACAGACTGCCTTGCGACATACACACCATGCTATGAAGTGCCTTAAAAGAAAAGAAAAAGTTGCAAAGCAACAGCAAACAAAACAATACTGGACTGCCTTTGAAGATGTCTCCAGAGACTCGGTTGGTACAAAAGGCAACAGCAAGATTCTTCTCTGGGGTCAGACTCTCAGACATGAGTGCTATGTCAATCGCACCATTTCCTTCTTTGCTTCCAGTCCATGGTTGGTTAAGCTTTTCACAGCTTGGCACCTTCATGCTTGCCGAGCTGCATCTCTGGTTTCCTCCCAGGCACCAGCTGTGAGCCAGCTGTGGTGCAGTGGTTAAGAGTGGCAGACTCCAATCTGGAGAACCAGGTTTGATTGATGCAGCCAGCCGGATGAGGTTGGGTCGGTCACAATTCTCTCAGAGCTCTCTCAGCCCCACCTACCTCACAGGGTGTCTGTTGTGGGGAGAGGAAGGGAAGGCAATCGTAAGCTGCTCTGAGACTCCTTCGGGTAGTGAAGGGCGGGGTATAAAACCAACACTGCTGTTGCTGCTTCTTCCTCCTCTCTTCTCCGTATGGTTCTCTCTCCCTGAAGATTGACCGCATGGCAACATGGACAAAGGCTTTTTCTGTGGCAGGCCCAGTACTTTGGAATGGCCTGCCAGCGTGGGTGCCAAAGATGCTTTTATTTTTGGTGCACTTGGTGCATTTAGAAAGGCGGAAGGTGTACTGTTTTGGCAGATTTGGCTATGCTTGTTGCCTGTATGTTTGCTAATGGACTGTATGTTGTTTGGTGTCCTTGCATTATTAGCCACCTCGAGTCAAAGGGAATAAGGCAGGATATAAGTATTTTAAAGAAAGAAAGAAGTGATTCCTGTTCGCTTTCCCTATCCTGCCCCAGATGCCTCCTGAAAGGGTAGGGGGAGGTTCTGCCAACTTCCTAGGTGTTGAAACATAGCTGATTCGTAGAAAGAGTTCCGTAATGAGAATACAGCCAGTTTGGTGTAGTGGTTAAGTGCGTGGACTCTAATCTGGGAGAACCGGGGTTGATTCCCCACTCCTCCACTTGCACCTGCTGGATGACCTTGGGCTAGCCATAGTTCTGACACGAGCTGTTCTTGAAAAAGAGCAGTTTCTGTCAGAGTTCTCTCAGCCCCACCTACCTCACAGGGTGTCTGTTGTGGAGAGGGGGAGGGAAAGGAGTTTGTAAGCCACTCTGAGACACCTTTGGGTAGTGAAGGGCGGGGTATAAATCCAATCTCTTCTTCTTGATACTGAAGCTAGCCTGTGGGTGAACTCAAAAGCATAATGGAAGTTGTTATTTAAGAGAAATTGTTTTAGAAAACTGGATGGCTGAGAAGAAACTCATGAACGTTTTCTGATGGTCCAAAATTCTCTCATTTGTGGAGCTTGCCAGTATTTTTGGCGTTATTACATCTTCTCCTCTGGAGGGTCGCTCCAACGTACCCTCCGATTGCCTAACCAAGCCTGGCTTGCCTATGATGATGTTAGATGTGACAAACACTGGAATGTTACTGATTCATCACCATCACATGATGGACTGAAAGCAATTGGAAATGGCCCGCATGTTTCCTGTGGGTGTGAAGTCCCACCCTTGGCCCACCGAGACAAGATCAGGGCTGGGAGGAACTCCTTTCAGTGAAAAATGGACCATTCCGGACAGAACAGATTCTCTCCAACTTAAATAGCATTTCAAGTATTAATAAACCATACAAAATCTTAAATCTTGCCTCGTTTCCCCGTTTGTAGCTTTCTCATGGCCAGGGTCACTAAGGAATGAATGAACTGCCTCGTTCAGTGTGGTGTGGTTCAGTGTGGTGTGGTGATCAGAGTGTTGGACTGGGGACTGGGGAGTCCCAGGTTCGAATCCCCACTCTGCCACGGTTGCTTGCTGGGTGTGTGAATCCAACAGTGGCAAGAGTTAGTCTCTGAGTATCCCCTTCTGACGCCCCCACAAAGGCAGAGCAGAATTAGTAAAAGGCAGTGCCTCTCCTTCCATCCTGTGCTCACTGTCCATAAAGATGCTCCAGTCTTGCCCCACCTACCCTGACTCCCGTTTTGCTTCTAGGCTCAAGGTGCTGGGCTTAACCTTTGAAGTCCTCTACAGCTTACTGTAAGGACTACCAACTCCTGTATGAATGTACACCCAGTCACAACAGCCATCTGCTTCGCCCTGCCTTGGATGTCCTTGCTGTCTGCGACTGGATTGCACGGCAACTCAAGAAAGGGCCACCTTCATTGTGACACCTGATGATGGCGTTCCTTCCCCTGGGAGATTAGCCTCTCCCTGTATGCCCTTTGTCTTTCATTAGCGGGTGAAGACTGTGTTCTTCTGGGCACTCTTGTCACAGTTCCTGCTTCCTGTTTGTGTTTTTTGTTTTGTTTAGTTGTTTTTGTGGTGTGTGCGCGTATACACACACCACAACAACTAAACTAAACAAAAACACAAACAGGAAGCACATATATGTATTTGTGTGTGTATCTATACACAAACATTTATATGTATACACACAAGTTTTAGAAAATGTTTTTGATCGGTCACTGCCTCTAGGATCTTAAGTTGCACAGCATTAAAAAAATGTTTTAAATAAATAAAATGAAGACACCATGGTAGAAGTTACTGAAAGCTAGCGGGCGATTCAAGAGTACCAACAGTGTCATGCTCCCCGTTTTTCCCTTGGGACAGCTGCCTCCTGTGACAACCACAGCAGTTTCTGTCCCGAATCATATGTGAGCCTGCAATGGAGTTCACTTCATGTTATCTATAGCTTTTGAAGTTTATACCTCACCTTCCCATTTGCATGCTTAGAGTGACTTTTTAAAAAGTCAAAATTGCATGGGTGATTACTCTAAATCAGTACAAAATAGTAAACTGAGGGCTGTCCTTTCCTCTGCTGCCAGAAATTGATGATGTCCAGCGGCTGCAGCCCAGCTACTGAATGGCAGCAGTCCTTCGTCCCTCCTCCTTCCATTGGCAATTGATGACCTTGTACCAGTAGCAGGAA
>NW_015168745.1:133800-170739 GCF_001447785.1 Gekko japonicus | reverse complement strand
CAGGTGGGGCTTGGGGGGGGGGGGGTTTGGCACATGCAGTTTCTGCCTTTCCCCAAACTGGTTCTTTCCGAGACAGACATAATGATGTCGAACTAGTTGTTACTTGGTTAGTTGACCCGGGCTTTGTTCAACCTTTTTTTTTTTACTTTCTAGGCTGTGATTGTTTATGAATGCCTCTCGGAATGGGGCCAGGTTCTCTGTTCAATCTGCCCCAATCCCAAGCTGGTCATTACCGGGGGAACCAGCACAGTCGTCTGCGTGTGGGAAATGGGCACTTCCAAGGAAAAAGCCAAAGCACTCACTCTTAAGCAGGTAAGGATTTATTTCAACCCAGTTGGATACCTTTCCAGCCAACCAAATGAACACTTGTCCTGTTGAAATGTCATAAGAAGTCAACATGTGTGATGTATATGATCATGCCAATCTAAATGACAGGTGTCAGAGAGAATGACAGTCCAGGTAACCAGACCAAACCGGGTCTGGCTGGTGTATAGCTGTGCTGTATCAGGGTGACTCAGCAGCAAGCTGATTGGCTGGTCTATGTATATAGGTGTGTATAGTCTGTACACTGTGTTCTTCTTCTTCCATTGATTGTCTGGCAAAGCACTTTGTCCGTGAGAGCTGTGTATCTGTAAATAAAATCACTGTATATAGTTTACCACAAAGAACTGTGTCAGTGTGGTTCACTGCAGTGAAACTTCAGCAGGGTGCAAGTGTGATCTTTGACTGAGAGCTGACCTGACGACGCAAGCTGTGCACCACGCGACATGTCCCTGTAGAGATTTTTTAGGCTAGAAGTGAGTGTCAGGGAAGTACTTGGGTAAGGGGCCTGTTTTGAATTTCCTGAACTAAACCCTTTCCTGATTACTTCGTTGTCAAAGTCACCATGCACATTCTGTGTTCAGTTCAGTGAGGTTTGCTTGGGAAATTCCCGTTGACAGTCAGAGTTTGCAACCTCTATATTCTCTTTCCGTAGCCCTGTGTTGCTCAGAAACCATATTTAACTTGCTGTGACAAGCAAGTAATAATGTCCGTCCCCTCCCAGTTCGCATTTTACTTTCAATTTCTCATAAGCAAAGCAGATCTGCTGTCTATATCTGCAAATGTTTTGGCATGCATCCTCTTCTGCTTTCCTTTTAGGCGCTGCTGGGCCATACAGAGACAGTCACGTGTTTAACGGCCTCACTGGCCTATCACATCATTGTGAGCGGATCCCGTGACCGGACCTGCATCATCTGGGACTTGAATAAACTTTCCTTCGTCACCCAGCTTCGAGGTCACCGGGCCCCAGTTTCAGCACTCTGCATTAACGAACTGACGGTATGAACCCAACGTACACTGGCTAAGCATCCTTGCTAGATGTGGCTTTCTGGAAGATTTCATTGGCTGCTTCTTTTACAAGATATCCTGCTTAGAAAATGACTTTATTTGGTTGTGCCCAAGACCGTCCTCTCCCTACTGGGTTGGACCACCACATATAACTCTTCAGTGGCTGCGATCACACAGAACATAAGGCACGCTAGAGGGACGGAAGATAGGCGGATTTTCTGGGCGCGATCTCACCGCCACATCTGGGAAGCGTAGAGCTCCCGTGGCGAACCCGAGGCTTCCCGCGGAAGATGCGCGGTAAAAAACTAGTACCTCGGAGGTACTAGTTTCCTGAAACTGTGGGGCAAGGGCGGGCGTCTGATCACGTTTCTGGTGGTAGTTCCGGCGCCCGCTCATGTCCCCTCAGAAAAAGGTGTTTTTTTCCCAAAGTCTCCACGGATGCGCACAAGCACCCAAGGGAGCATGTGCACATTTGATTTTTTTTTTTTAAAAAAAAACCCCAACCCCGTTTGCCCCGCGCCCCGCTTCTTTGCCCCGCCGCGGGACTGTGGAGTGATGGGCACCTCCCCCCTACCACGGGACCTCCACGGGACCTCGATCGGTAGGTCTGCTCGAGCAACCGTGCGGTTTTTAGCCCCGGGGCTAACAGCCACATTTCCCCCCCGCATTTTCCTGCCCGTGTGACCGGGACCAGTGTTGGTTTTTTAAGATGATACATTGTCAATGTGTCATTAAATGAGAAAACATCAGAAAAGTCCCTCTTGGCCTTTTGACAGCAAGGAAAGCCACTTCGTAAACACTTAGGTGGAGAGGAGAGGTATACACTTTTGTAAAATAAGTAATAGGTGACTTGATTAAAACCCTGACTTGGATGGCCGTGGCCAGCCTCGTGTTGCCAGATCTCGGAAGCTAAGCAGGGTTGGCCCTGGTGAGACCATCACAGAAGATCTCAGGGTCGCTATGCAGAGGCAGGCTGTGGCAGATCTCCATTCGTCTCTTGCCTTGACAACCCTACAGGGTTGCCGTAAGTTGGCTGCAATGTAACAGCCTTTCCACTGCCACCAATTGACTAAAGCTGTCTGCTGGCTGTGTCTAGAAATCTTGCATTAGTAGTTGGGCAGTGAATGGCTTTCTGAAAGCCTTGTTTGCTGTTCTTGCTCCTGATTTGTGATGGCGTGAGAGCTAGGGAGCCTGATTCTGCAAAGTACAGAGGCTCTATCGTACGTTACCGTATTGGCAGGGGAGCGGCTTCCCTACAACTTCATCCCACAGTGCTTGAATACATGAAGTAGTTGTCTGGTGCTGAGTCAGATCCTTGTTCTATCAAGGTCAGCATTGTCTTACTCTGGCTATGGCTCTCCAGGGTTTCAGGTGGGGGTCTTTCACATCATCACCTGCTACCTGATCCTTTTATCTGGGGATGCCAGGGACTGAAACTGGGGCCTTCCTCCTTTGAAGATAAGACATAAAGTCCATGTACTCAGTGTAACTTGATAGGAGGAGTCCACATAGTCATAACCAGTGTTCCCTCTAAGCTGAGTTGGTGTGAGCTAGCTCACAGTTTTTTAGCCTCTGGCTCACACATTTTTGTCTTCGCTCAGGAAGGACGGCTCCAGAGCAAACTAATTTATGCAGTAGCCAAATCGTTTGCTCACAACTTTAATGCCGGTAGCTCACAAAGCAGACTTTTTGCTCAGAAGACTCCACAGCTTAGAGGGAACATTGGATAACATATTCCAAACAGCCTTTGCAAAGACGCCCATTCTAGATATTTGGAAGATGGACTTTATGTCTTATCTTCAAAGAAGGAAATATTGTATCTAATGCCTTATTACAGTTACAGTATGCATAAATGTTGTTGTTGTGACACCACCAACTTTATAATTGTTTACTATATTGTTTTGGCAATCTTTGATGGTGTTTACTACTAGTGGAATTTGTATATTTGGGACTTCTGTGACACTAGTCTTTTGCCCTTGTTTGGATTGAGTTCTTTTAGGAGAGGGCTGTGTATCAGTGGTGGAGTGTCACATGGGCGGGGCCAGATCATTGGCTTTTCCCAATGTCCTGCTCCAAGCCACAACCATACCTGCACGATGTTTGGACTTCCACGTGTTATCACAACTACATATGAAAAGCATTCAGTTTGCCTTGAATTGGAATGTAACTGCTGGATGACATAGTCAAGACCTGACGGGGTCTTGAGTCAGTTGGATTCTTGAGCTGGCCAAACCCAGCTTTGCCTCTCTTCAGGAAACCCCCCACCCACCCTTGGAACAACAAACGATGACACGGTCTTATGTCGGATAGCCCTAGCTCTTGCCTGAGGATTTTCTTTTAAGATCCAGTCGTGCTTAGAACTTTTTTCCCCCCTTTTCCAGGGGGATATTGTATCCTGTGCTGGCACTTACATCCACGTGTGGAGCATTAACGGCAATCCCATAGTGAGTGTGAATACTTTCACCGGGCGCAGCCAACAAATCCTGTGCTGCTGCATGTCGGAAATGAACGAATGGGATACTCAGAACGTTATTGTGACCGGGCATTCGGATGGGGTGGTCCGAGTAAGTACCAGTGGTGACGCTGAAATAAATGTATGGAAGGGACAGCATTTCTCTCTATCTAGCTTTTCCTATGACCACCTCCCACTTGAGACATAACCCCACCCCACCCCGGTCTGGAACACATGAAGCTGCTGAATCAGACCCCTGGGACTCCATCAAGATCAGTATTGTCTACTCAGACTGGCAGCAGCTCTCCAGGGTCTCAGGCAGAAGTCTCTCACATCACCTGCAGCCTGAGTGTTTTACCTGGAGATGCCGGGGATTGAACCAGGGACCTTCTGCACGCCAAGCAGATGCTCCATTGCTGAGCCACGGCCCCTCCCCACCTAGCGGACAGTTTGCATAAGGTCAACCGGCAACCAAATCTCCATAATACTTGGTGTTACATTATCCTCTTAAAATGTTTCATGAAATCCCTTGTGTAGAATTTCTAGGGACTTATTCCAAATTGTAGCTCCTTCTCTGTTCGGGTAACTACTACTAAGGTAGCTTCAAAGATCAGACTCTAAACAAGTGGGTAAAATGTTCCACCCCATTTAATCTGGGCAAACACGACAAACAGGGTCAGGAATGTAATACTATTTTAACTGCCGAATTAATGTCAAGGTAAATGGTAATGGGATTTTTCACGCGTTGTTAGTTTGCCCAGCTCTTCATGGGCAGGAATAGCCGTAAATATGACGGTTATGATGAATTTAAATGTACATTAGAGGGCTGCTGAGATTGCATGTGTGTTTCCTGTTAAAGATATTTTTCTTCTGAATACTAGATTGAATTGCTTTTTAATGGTTTATGAAGCATTTCTCAAGTGTTCCTCTGTGGTTTTGAAAAATGACCATTTGGTTTTAATAACAAATTAGTGTTTTGAAATTGCCAGAGAAGCCCTTGCCAAATGACACAGAGGCCTAATTCTCTCAAATAGCATATGAGGGAGTTAAACGAGCATCTGGGCTGTACCAGTAATACACAACTTTTTCTGAAAGTATCAGATTGGGCTAGTGGAACTCTTTGAATACTTTTTTGGATCCTGTATACTCAGTTCGATTTGAGTCCAATAGCCAGGGATGGGCATGAACCAGCTCACAAACTAAAGTTCATGATGAATTTTGGCCAGTTTGTGGTTCACAAAGTGAAGTTTGTGGCAGCTCAACCGGTATTTCAGACTGTTTGTGGTGGTTCGTGAATTGTCTCCGCTCGGTCTAAATATTTACCAAACTTCAAAGCAACAGGTGGGGTGGAACTCGGAGGGCATGTAGAGGAGTATCCAAGGGAGGTCCCCTGCGACTTTGATGTCTGTAGCTTACACAGGATCTGTTCTATACACTCCTGAACCTGTGCCTGTCAAAATGACCACCTGACACTTCCTCAGAAAGCACTTTCCTGGGGGTGCCTTCTTTGGGGTGCCATAACTTGGACTGCATAAATCCAGTCGTCACCAAACTTGGCGGGCTGGTAGAGGAGAGGCAGCCGGAGATCCCCTGCAAGTTTGGTGTCTCTAACATGCCCGGGGGGCATTCTGCTGAGTCACAAACCTTAGAAATCAAACAAGTTTGTTTAGCCCCAAAAACTTTGTGACGGTTCATGGTTCGCGAACCAGACACACCATGAACCACAAACCAAACTGAATTTTCCCATTTGTGCGGATCTCTACCAGCAGCACCTTAGAGACCAACAATATTTTCAGGGCATGAGTTTTCTAGAATCAGACTCCCTTTGTCAGACACCTGGCGAAGGGAGCTTTGACTCTTGAAAGCTTATACCCTGAAAATCTTGTTGGTCTCTAAGATGCTACTGGACATGGACATTTTACTGTAGACAAGCATGGCTACTCTGTGAAACTGACTATACTCATTCCCTGTTTTTTTTAATGTCTACAAATGATCGTTCACAATTCACTGCTTTGAATCTGGCAAGACAGGATAAAGATATTTCTGATGGCTAAGAATATATCTGTTATTGACACCGATTATTACCAGGTTAATTTGAGAAGGGTCCAAGATGGCGGTCCAAGATCTTCAGATTGCCCAACTCAGTGAATGGGTTTCTCCCATTTGAAATACAGTTATACAGATGGAGACTGCAGATGTACAGCTACAACTGGGTTAGCTTAGTCAAAGGATTTTATTGCAGACAAAAAGAGTGCATAGTTTCCAGCCGCGTATATCTTGGATTCAAGTACGAGAGTTGGCTTTCAGGTTGCATGTCGAAATATTATTCATGTTTGCAGAAATTATCAACTTGAGAACTGATTTACAAATATTTTTGATTGGCTAACATTCTTTTTAGCAGAAAGTATGTACAACCTATGCTGAGCCAGTTTGGTGTAGTGGTTAGGAGTGCGCACTCTAATCTGGGAGAACCAGGTTTGATTCCCCACTCCTCCACATGCAGCCGCTGGTGTGACCTTGGGTCAGACACAAGTTGTTTCAGAGCTGTTCCCTCAAGGGCAATTCTCAAGAGAGCTCTCTCAGCCCCACCTACCTCACAGGTTGTCTGTTCTGGGGAGGGGAAGGGAAATGAGATTGTAAGCCACTCTGAGACTCCTTCAGATAGTGAAGGGCGGGGTATAAATCCAGTCTCCTCCTCCTCCTCTTCTTCTTCTTACCATTGTTCAATTAAATCACAGTGGAGAAATTGAGAGAAGCACCTTTTCTATCATCTTGGATTGTTTACATCAGCAACCACCTGTTTTCCAAGAAATACCTCCATGAACTCCCACAGTAATTTTTAGAACCTTGAAGTTGTTCTAGATGTTCTTGCACAAGCTAACCTGCTGACTGTTCTGGGGGAAGTAAGAGCTTCTCTGTATTATACAGCCTGTAATTTAAAACAAACTTTGATTATAATAAACAGCAGACCATTTACACGAGACAGAAACTTGTGGACTGGAGTCCCTTGTTGTAGAAAGTACAGTACATAAATTCTTAAATGAGTAAACTTTCAGCATCCTGTATGCTTTTGAGCAAGCAAGACGAGAAATATCTGACTTTAAGTTCAGGACCGAACAAAAGTCCTTCAGCATCAAATGAAACGTGAATGTGTGCCAAAGTCCAGCTGTGCTCACCACATTTTGATCTGATTTACCTAGTTCTGGCGGATGGAGTTCCTGCAGGTCCCAGAAACACCAGCTCCTGAACCCGTGGAGGTACTTGAGGTACAGGAAGAATGTCCAGAAACACAAATAGGTAATTATGATGTTAGTTTGTTGCCCCTGCATCTTTCCAACTATGAATTGCTGCAAGTGTGAAATATTTGCTCTTGTGATGCATGTTTGGAATATAGGTGGGGGGGAAATGAACTGTGTTATGTGTTGAAGGTCTGGAACCTCTGAAAGAGGGAGGTGAAGGAGACTTTGAAGGGCCTTGCCTCTTCAGGGCCTCCAGGCATTAACTGTCGGCTTTCACCTCTTGTTTCCTTGAGAAGTGAAGGATTGAGAACAGTCCTTGCCTGCTAGATCGTGCACTAAGGTGCTGCAGTCTAGCAGGAAATAAACGGGCGTAATTTTCCCTTGCGAGTGTAGGGAGAGCCCAGAGCTGAGATAGAGAAAGCAACCCAGGGGCATGATGAGAGGATTTGCACTCTTGGCTTTCACACAGTGGTGTTAAAGTCCAGTCATGTGTGAATCCAGAGCAATGTTTTTCAGTCTTCCTCCAGCGGTTCAAGTGACAGAATCACTCCCATCTTCAAGGAGCCACTGTGTGGCTTTGTCAGCCTGCAGTAGCTGGCTGATTTGCTTAGAGGGCTTCCAAACACACCCTTGGTCACAAAGCAACAGGGGAAAGCCTGGCCATATCTTTGAACGCACTACTCGTCGGCCTTATTTCTGAAGACACGCTTCTCCTTAATAGACCGGCTTAGATGAACACGAGGGTGGCTGTTAGCCTTGTCTTGTTCTCCAGTTGCTACATCAAGCGGCTATGAAATTAACATGGGTAACTACTCCCTCCACCAGACATGGATTGTGTGAATATGGCTGTGTTTGTTTTACGGCAAAGCTGTCGTGCTGTTGGGCAGGACGTCAACCGGGGTCGTTTTTTTGCACTGTGTCTAATAGGGCAGGAAGCCCAGGATGAGGAGAGCAGTGATTCTGAAGCAGAAGATCAGGGCCTCAGCCAGGACACCAAGCTGCTGGAGGGCCAGAACCAACTGGGCAGCGCCAGCCACAGGCCTCGGGCGGCCTCAAGCCGGGCGGCGGCGGCGTGGGCGGCGGACAGCAGCTCTGATGACTCGAGGCGCTGGTCAGACCAGCTCAGTTTGGACGAGAAGGACGGTTTCATCTTCGTGAACTACTCCGATGGGCAGGCGAAGGGATACCCCCACCCTCAGGCTAACCACCCGCATCCGAATCAAGGGCATTACAGCAAGCTCAAGCCAGGTACGGCAGGGAAATCCCTCTTTGCAAAGTATCCCTTGTGGTCTGTGCTGTCGCAGGATTTGGGGATGCTGGATATGGCAGAGTGCAGGACTGGGTAGCACTTTCCTGGCTGAAGCTCTCCCTGGATATTTTTATTCCAGATTAATTGAGGCAATTGCAGCCGGGACCATGGTGGGAGGGGAGCTGCCCAGTTTCCCGGACCTGGAAATACTCCAGAGAGCTACTGTTTGCACTGCTCGATTCAAGTCCAGTAGCACCTTAGAGACGAACAAGATTTTTGGGGTGTGCAATTTTTAAAAATTTGGTATTTTTCAGTTTGTGTCTGTTGCACACACACCCCCCCTTCCCGGAATTTGGTATTTCTGAAAAATCCCAGATCCCCATACTGGTATGGATCTGGGATTTTTCAGAAATCCTGAAAATTTGGGGGTCCAATAGACCCAAGAAGGAAAACATTCTCCTGCAGCCTAGTTTAAACCACGCTGCAGAAGCCAGCTCCAGGATCTGTGTGCCGTGGGGACTTCACTTCCTGAGGCACGCAGATCCTGGCTGGGACAGCTTCTCCTGCAGCACCATGCTGCGGAAGGAGCCAGACCCAGGATAGGCGTATCTCTGGGAGATCGCTCCCTGAGGCACACAGATTCTGGCTGGGATGGCTTCTCCTGCAGCATGGTTTAAAGCAGGCTGCAGAAGAAGCCAGCCCCAAGCCGATCCGGCGGGGTTTGGTCCTCCCCCACTGGGCCCAGCTGAGCCCGATCCTCGGGCTGTGTTCTGTAGTCCCTTTAAACTTTAAAAGGACTGCGATTAGAAGCCCAACAAACAGCTGAGAGGCGGGAGCAATCTGCCCCCACCTCTCCTCTGTTTTTGGATCTACTGGTAATTCCTGCATGTATCTGGGATTTTTTGAGGATTTTTTGGTGGTTTTCCTGGGAAAACATGGATACATTTGGGATGCCGAAATATACCTCCAAAATACCGATAAGGTGTTTTTCGAGTATGTTTTCGGTTCCGGTTGACCTGAATACACACCCCCTAGTGTAAGCTTTCGAGAGTCAAGGCTCCCTTTGTCATCTCTTGTATCTGATGAAGGGAGCTTCGACTCATGAAAGCTCCTCCCCTCAAAATCTTACTAGTCTCTAAGGTGCTCCTGGACTTAAATCTGGCTGTTCTGCTACAGACCAGCTCGGCTACCCTCTGAAACTCTTTGCCCTCTTGGCCAAGCACACACGTTTGGGTACCCAGCAGTGTTCCCTCTAAGTTGAGTTAGTGTGAGCTAGCTCTCAGTTTTTTAGCCTCCGGCTCACACACTCAGGAAAGATAGCTCCAGAGCAAATGAATGTATGCAGTCACCAAATGGCTCGCTCACAATTTTAATGCCGGTAACTCACAAAGTAGAATTTTTGCTCACAAAACTCCACATCTTAGAGGGAGCATTGCAAGGTATCTGAAACTTTTATATACTAATAGCATGTTTAAAGTATGAGAATTGAATTGTAGGGGGAATATTACAACATAGCACATTAGATTTTGTAAAGTTTACCCTGAGGCCAGAAACTTGATTGAATTTTAAAAGTTCTTCCTTTAACCTTCAACTGAATTATTAATTTCACCGTTGCTGCATATTCAGTACTGCATATTTTCGCCATTTCTTTTTTTTTTTGAGTGTGTTTGAATTATTATTATTTTTGACCCCCCAAAGGGGATTTTTTTTTATTTTTGCATTTTCTACACACTACATATATGGAATGGGGAAAGGAATACTAATGCCCTATCACTATTACTATGGGAAATGGGTCAGGGAGATCTAGAAACATACAATCTACTGGATAGGGGAAGGAAAGCTACCATTCTATTCTAAATCTCCTACTGGATATGGGGATAGGGTGGTAATACAAATCACGATCTGAAAAGCTCAAAAAATAGATTTTTTTAACTTATTGGTACAGGTTAAACTAAGAGCTAGCTCACACTAACTCAGCTTAGAGGGAACACTGCTGGGTAGCCAAACGTGTGTGCTTGGCCAAGAGGGCAAAGAGTTTCAGAGGGTAGCCGTGCTGGTCTGTAACTAGATTGAAGGTCAAAGAAGACGGGGACGGCAAAGGATGAGATGGTTAGACAGTGTCATCGATGCAACGAACATGAAATTGAGCCAACTTCAGAGGACGGCGGAAGACAGGAGGGCCTGGCAGGATCTGGTCCATGGGGTCGCAAAGAGTCGGACTCGACTGTGCGACTGAACAACAACAAAAACAGGTTATACAGAGATTAGTTCGATTATAAAGATATAAAGTTATTAGCTTGGCACAATTACTGCCCTTAGCACTCATGCTTTAGTCACTCCTCCTCTTCTTCTTCCTCCTCCACATCCGGTTTTAAATTCTTTTCCTTCTGCTTCTTTTTTACATTAAACATTTGATCCATAAATATTTCCACTTTTGGAACAGAGCCAATTTTATATTTTTTATCCTGGTAATTAAAACTCAACCCTTCTGGGAATAGCCATCTATAGTGTGTTCCCTTTTTTTGCAGGGAAAGGGTAAGCATTCTGTGTAGTTTCCTCCGTTTTCTTACTTCAAATGGGATGTCTTTCAAATTTTTTATCTCTTCATTCTTGATTTTTAAGGATTTCCCCATTGTTGACTTTAGCACCAGTTCTCTGGTTGATCGTTTCGTGAATTTTAAGTAGATTTCCCCTGGGAGTTTATTTTTCTTTATAAAATCTGGATAAGTCCTGTACGCCACATCCATTTCCTTAATTAAGTCTTCTTGTTTGTAATCCATTAGTGGGGCCAAGGCAACCGCCAAGAGTTCCTTTAAGTCCTCATTTTTATCCTCATTTATTCCATGGAAACGTAGAACATACATGGATCTTTCCAGCTGGAGCTGTATTAGTTGGGTTTTATCCGAGGATCTTCTCTGCTTCGTCCACTCTTTTATTAATACTCACAGTCTGTTTTTCCATCTTTTTCAACGTTTTCTCGGTTGCTGTGGTTCCCTTGTCCATCTGCTTTAACTGTTTCTGCACATTATCCAGTTTGGTGTTCAGAGTAGTCATCTGATCCATTAGAGGGCGCAGTGCATTTGCTAACAACGAAGAGATGTCTGTAGATGCTTCCTGGTTCTGGGAGGGAGTCCTTGGTATGTTATTTCCAGTCACCAGTTTTTTCTCCGGCGCTCTCCGTCCTCTCCCAGCCATAATTATCAACAAGATTTTCGCCATTTCTGTGTACTCACTACTACTTTTGGCAAATAGATAATGTGACAAAAATGCAGAAGGGAGAACTATTGCATATCTCATAGGAGGAAATAAAAATGTTTATCTTCAGAACCCACTGCCTCACACACATTTATATTCAACATGTTACATTTAGAACCGATTCTCACCCTCAAACGTGCATGTTGAGATGGTGTTAGAGACGGTCAGGAGAGAGGAGATCAACCTGTCTGCAGACTTGAAAGGAGAGTCAGTGGTGTGGTTTTGTTGAGAGGTATGCCTTCGACCCACTTCCCATAGACAACTGATTGTTCAATACATACTAGGGGAAGCTATAGGAACTGGGAACCCTTCTCCATCAGTGTCATCAAGTTTCCTTTCTGTTTTGTTTGCACTGGAGCATCCTTCGGCGTTTAGGCCCCCGTCTCAGGTTCCTTATCTTTCTGTCGGCCACCTGGAGGTTCGAACAAGGACTGTCGCTTCTGTGCTACCTGCAGACCAGGCTTCTTGTCTCCTCCCAACACGCCGAACTGCCTTCGCAGCAGTTTCTGACAGAATCAATAGTTGATGGCCTTGTCCACTGTGGATCCTCACATGCTAACGCCGTCCTTTTTTGTTTCATAGGCTACAGGTGGGAGCGTCAACTAGTATTCAGGAGCAAGCTAACTATGCACACCGCCTTTGATCGCAAGGACAATGCGCATCCTGCGGAGATCACAGCACTAGGCATTTCCAAGTGAGTGAATGGCTCTCTGTCTGTCCGTGTGCGTCCTCAAAAGAATGCAGCACCAGTGATTGAGGCATCAGAATACACATGAAGCTGCCTTGTACTGTACCAGACCCTTGATCTGTCGCAGTCAGTATTGTGTACTCAGGCTGGCAGCCGCTGTCCTCAGTCTCGGGCAGAGGTCTCACATCACCTGCCACTGGACACTTTAACTGCTGGTGCCGGGGATTGAACCTGGAACCAGCTGCGTGCAAAGCAGGTGTTCTACCACCGAGACACAGCTCCTCCCCCTACCCCCCAAAAAAGCACAGGCTGACTTCAAAGTTTGGTGTAGTGGTTAAGTGCGCAGATTCTAATGTGGGAGAACCAGGTTTGATTCCCCACTCCTCCACATGCAGCTGCTGGTGTGACCTTGGGTCAGTCATAAGTTCTCTCAGAGCTGTTCTCTCAATGGCAGTTCTCTCAGAGCTCTCTCAGCCCCACCTGCCTCACGGGGTGTCTGTTGTGGGGAGGGGAAGGGAAAGGAGTTTGTAAGCCACTCTGAGACACCTTTGGGTAGTGAAGGGCGGGGTATAAATACAATCTCTTCTTCTTCTTCTTCTACCTCACAAGGGTGTCTGTTGTGGGGAAGGCAAGGGAAAGGAGTTTGTAAGCCGCTCTGAGACACCTTTGGGTAGTGAAGGGCGGGGTATAAATACAATCTCTTCTTCTTCTTCTTTTACCTCACAGGGTGTTTGTTGTGGGGAAGGGAAGGGAAAGGAAGTTTGTAAGCTGCTCTGAGACACCTTTGGGTAGTGAAGGGCGGGGTACAAATCCAATCTCTTCTTCTTCTCTTTTTAATCCATTCTTGTGATGCAATCAGGAACATTGGCCACCAGTTACAAATAAATTTAAATTGATTGGACACACTCTCTGTAGTTAATAGGTCTGGGCATGATGGCTCACAAGACCCATTTCATTTGGAGGGGATTGTGTAGGTATGCTTCTGGGATACTATATGGGGGGGGGCAAAGGGGCAGTCGCAGGAATGGTTCTGCTGGTGAGCATCCAAGAGGCATTTGGTGGGCAAGCGCCGGAAGGAGAAAGCTTCAGCAGGCAGCCGCGTTGAGCTGGTTTGACCAAGCCTTTATATCCTAGTGTTTTAAGTGAAATGGGGGAGCTGGTTTCTTTTAACCTTGGGAATCCCTTCAGCTGCTAATACGCTCCTTGCCAGCCATAAGACTAACCCGAAGGTGCTGTAACGTGCGTGTCTTTTGCAGAGACCACAGCAGGATTCTCGTAGGCGACAGCAGAGGCCGAGTGTTCAGCTGGTCCGTGAGCGACCAACCCGGCCGTTCCGCCGCCGACCACTGGGTGAAAGACGAGGGAGGAGACAGTTGCTCCAGCTGCTCTGTGCGGTTCTCTCTCACTGAAAGGCGTCACCATTGCAGGAACTGCGGGCAGCTCTTCTGTCAGAAGTAAGACAGAGTTTTTGCTCTCCTGTGGGTTTATTACTGAGCTGGCCGCTCGTGTCTTTGTAAGAGCGGCCAATATGGGGGCCCTTCATTTGTGTCAGCAGCAGTCAGGCGTCTTCTCTCTTCCCCTCCTTCTCCCCCACTTCACCCATTCAGTGCAATTCTCTAATCCTAGGTGAGTGAGTGAGTGCATGCTGACATTCACAATCGCACGTGGAAATGGGCCAGAATAGTGGCATGGTTCCCAGAAGCTCTGGCTGCCTCCGACATTCAGTTAGGAAACGTGATTAGTTGTTTGAACAGCATTTAATCTGTAAAGGTGAATGCCAGTTGATGGATAGCAGCAAACTACCGCTTCACTCACACTCTGGTCATCCTGAAATGCACCGGCTTGATCACTGCTGTTCGGGCTCTTCCCAAAGCCGTCTTTCTCTGTGGTTTGGCGGAGCCCTGGACACCGACCTATCTTGACCCTCATGACTTCTCCGACCAACACTTTTACTTCCCAACATTTGATTGACACGTGAGAAGCCAGTCGTTTGGCCCCTCTAACACTGGCTGGGGTAGAAATTGCATTTCAGTGCCAGTGGTGGCTTTTCCCTGGTTGAGTTCAGTGGGCTGCCTGCTCACTAGTCCCGCCCTGGTGTCATCAGGAAGCCCCACCCCCCGCCCCCGAGCAAGTTGCAGTCTGGCTCTGATCAAATGAGTGCATGCAAAAAACCCCACCCCCAGCCTTGAACACTTTTCACGTTCCTCTCTTCAGGTGCAGTCGCTTCCAGTCTGAAATCAAGCGTCTGAAAATCTCCTCCCCGGTGCGGGTGTGCCAGAACTGTTACTACAACCTGCAGCACGAGCGAGGCCCTGACGAGGGGTCCTGGAATTAGCAGCGCGGAGAGGCACGACACGCGGGCCAAGGGGCCTCGAGAACTCAGCGACTTGGCGGCAGGAACGAGTAGCACATTCAGAAGGGAACTGCAGTGCTGGCCCTTCGCACGCTTCATCTTTCGACTCGCGTGCTGAAGCACCGCAAGAGAAAAAAGGGATCATTGACTTCAAGCGTCTGTTGGCCAGAGATGGGGATGGAAAGACCCACACGGTCTGTGAGTGGCAGCGGGGAGGCAAGCGGGCGATGGCATCCGCGGCTGAGCTCCCAAGGCCCCCTCTCCCCGGCCGGCACAGCTCCAAGGAAGACACGCCCATTCCTCTTCCCCATCTCTTCTTCTGTCTTGGTTTCGTAGAGCTAGTCACCTTATTGGTGTTGCCGGAAGGAGGCAGCTTTTTAGAAAATAGTTGTAAATCTGCCTTCTCTACAAGCAAACTGTGGATACTGTAAATAGATATAATGGCCTTTTTATCTAAATACGGACTTAACTGCCTGTTACATGGGACTTCAGACCAACCACTATACTTTAGCTCCTCTATCTACTTAAATATGAAATTCTTTTTTATAAAAACAAGGGGGGGAAACATCAAGAGGCATTATTGTTTTTGGTTTGATTTTTCCTTTTTTCCCCAATCCCGGCTGCATGTTTGTCTTTTCAGTTACTTGCGTTAACCTTAATTTAAACCAGGCTCTTCAGATAGAAAAGGGAAATTTTAAAAAGGACAAAAACCAACCTGTTTTCTCGTGGGGTGGGGACAATAGGACTTGGGATAGTTTATTCTCAACTGTAAGATAACAAGGACCCTCTTGGGTGGCATTACTTTTTATACTGAAGCTCTCCAGCGCCTCTGTCTTCGTATTTAATAAGGTCTCTTTTTATACAGAGCAGACCCTGCTGACGGACTCATTCTTCACCACTGCAGCAATCAGCCAGCCCGGGTGTTGCTGACCCTAGATAGCAGTAGATGGCTTGCATGAGAAACTCTTCGTCACCACCGCCCCCTCCCCCCCATGCGCGCACACTGGAGAAGAAAATGAAACAGTTGCAATACCTGCCGTATTTTTCTCTCTTAGGTATTGGCTGCAGGAACACCTTGCAGTCCTTGCTCTTAACAACTGGATAATGCTAATTCTAGGCATGATTCACATTTCTGGTGCACAGCCCCTCCCCGCCCCCCCAATGAATGGGAATATTGAGAGACCGATGGCCCATTTTCCACGCAGTTCGATGAGGCTTGCTTCTTCCCTGCAGCCTTCGCCGAACTGCCCACCATTCACTGGCACAGCATTGACTTTGGGAACATTGACTGTCATTAAAGATGCTCTGTCTTGCAGGTTGGCATTTAAGATCTAACATCTATGCTTCTTCGTTTAAAGTGATTCTTTTTCTCAGTGCAAGAGATGCCTCTACTCATAGACCGAGAGGGAACCTCGTGCATCCAGCTCAGCCCACGGACATGAGGTTTTCAAAAGGAGTTGTGGCTTCTTTTGTCCGGTGCAAAGGTCGTGTATTCTGTAAATGGGTGAGGAGATGCATGGGTCTTGAGGTATTCGTTAGTCACGGTCCACAGGAGGCTCACTGCAGGAAGAGAAAGGTCACCGGCAAAGGTCGTGTATTCTGTAAATGGGTGACGAGATGCATGGGTCTTGAGAATTCGTTAGTCACGGTCCACAGGAGACTCACTGCAGGAAGAGAAAGGTCACCAAAGCCACTGTCCACTGGGAAGTGAAACCGAAGGGACATGTATGTCCCTGGGAGGTTAAACAGAGGGGAATTGGGATTGGTACCACTTTGAGGGAAAACAGCAGGAGCCTTTGCAGTGGTCTGCGCATCTTGCACAGGGAAAAGGGGAGCCTTCCGCCCCGCCCCCACCCGGCTTCTGACACGTCTCATTGGCATTTGGGTCCACTTAATCTTCCTTGTAAGAGAGATTCACGCACTGATTAGAAGGTTAACAATGTATTTTGAGAATGGTGTCTTTTTAACAGCCGTGACAGACGGTTGTGTTTGAAATTGTCAGAAAGCTCCCCAGTCCACGGCATTTCCATTTCTTCAATAAATTCACTTAGTTTAACCCAGACGTCGGTCTCTTTAACTTGAAGGGGGAAAGAAATAATCCAGTTTTTATTATTCCAAATGAAATTCTTAGCACGGGAGGGCAATGCAACTAATGCTGGGTCATTAGAAGAAGGCAGGATGTGTCGATGTTTACGGCGTTCTCTCTTTTGTAAAAAGTTTTTTTTTTTCCTGAGCGAGTGTTCACCTCATGGACACCACGTACCAGTGTTATTCTACACTTCTGACATTTGCCGCTCTTCTCTAATGGAAGGCCACCCCCCCACCGCCTGTGGATGGTTGTGTTAAACCTATGGCGTATTTAAAGCTTGGTGAAGGTTGCACACCCATAGCTGCTTAGTCGGGAGTGAATTCTACACATTGGTATAGCCAACGGGACAGGGTGGTGGCAGAAGTCTCCCTGCTGGTGGGATGGGGGGGGGACACTTGCCTCAACTGCACCGAGATTGTGCACTGTCCATGCTCCATTCATTCTAGTGGCTACTTTCTTGGAGCTGTTAATAGAAGGAATGGACGCTGCTCTTTGTGCCGCTGGGCCTTGCCAACGGTTGGATCTCCTTTAACAAAACTCACAGACTTTCATTGGAGGGGGGGGAGGAATTCTGGAGTAACTAGTCTGCCAGGTGCTCACTGCTTCATACTCCACGTCCTTCTGTTTCTCCAAGGGGCCACCGACGTTTTTGCATCAACACTCCTTGCTGAGGCAGAAGCGTCCCACTGGCCCCCGTTCCTCTGCCGAGAACCTCACGCCTCTCCTCCGGCCTCGTCCCTTGGTGTGTTACTTTTGTGGGGCATCCCCGTGCCCCCCCTTCTGTTCGTAGTGTCCACGCTTACGAAGACGAGATTGGCTGCCTCTCGCCTTCATCAGTCCAATAGCAAAAACACTTTAGAAATGTTATTTTGCACTTTCTCATGTATAAAAAAAAATCCGTAGAAACTTATTTTTTGGCTTTGTACCATTCAAAGACTCCTTTTTTGTTTTAGTAAATGAACTGTGTATAAAAATATTTATGCAGTTAAAACTGTTTTTAGAAAATATTTTTAATTTCAGCAAGTTTGGTTACTTGTTGCATGACTTAACACAACTGACTTTTTGTGTCAGTACAATGTATATTTTTTGTCCTGTTATTAACTGGTAATGCGCCCTAGGTAAACGGCCATTTATTTGTACAGCAACCGGAGTAAACTAAAGATAACTGGCTATGACTGGAGGGGTGGAATTTTGTACTATATTGCAGAATCCAATTATCTGTTTTTTGGTGGTTATGTAAAAGGCCTGAAGAATTACTATCTAGTGTGCAATCTGTGATATCTGAATGTTTCTTGTATATTTGTCTCCAATGCAAAAAGGTAGAGTAACACAACTACAATACATGATTAAATGCAATAGTTCAGGTAACTTTTTTTTTGTTTTCATTTCAAATAAATACTTGCTATTTACCACCAAATTAGTCTGTGTGCATCTCTTTACAGAACTATGGGTGAAAAAAACTTTTTTAACTGTTTGAAACTCTGTTTTCAGGAGCCAGTTTGGTGTAGTAGTTAAGTGCGCGGACTCTAATTTGGGAGAACCGGGTTTGATTCCCCACTCCTCCACTTGCATCTGCTGGATGACCTTGGGCAAGCCATAGTTCTGACAAGAGCTGTCCTTGAAAAAGAGCAGTTTCTGTCAGAGCTCTCTCAGCCCCACCTACCCCACAGGGTGTCTGTTGTGGGGAGGGGAAGGAAAAGGAGTTTGTAAGCCGCTCTGAGACTCCTTTGGGTAGTGAAGGGCAGGGTATAAATCCAATCTCTTCTTCTTCTAAATAAAACCAGTAAAGATACTAGCAAAATACACCTTGAACCAAGGGGAAAGGTCAAGGTTTCCCTTGCTCGAAAGCCAGTTGAATCCAACTCTAGGGGGTGGTGCTCATCTCCGTTTCCAAGCCGAAGAGGCAGCGCCGTCTGAAGACATTTCCGTGGCCATGTGGCTGGCATGACTACACACAGAAGTGCACGGAATGCTGTTTCCTTTCCACTGAAGCGGTGCCTATTGATCTACTTGCAATTTCTTGCTTTCGAACTGCTGGGTTGGCAGGAGCTGGGGCCAGAGACAGGAGCTCACTTTGTCACATGGCATGAGGGGCTCGAACTGCCAAACTACAGACCTTCAGGTCTGCAGCTCAGCGTCTTAACCTCTAAGCCACCGCGGGGAAAGGGGGGGGGGGTATAAAAAGTTAATATAAATAAAGCAACATTGCTTAACTATCATTAGAGCACTTTGGTTTGCTCACCAGCCCTAAATATGCAGTAATACAATATAAGGTTGCCTGGGTTTTTAAAAAATACTGTTCTTGAAGGGAACTGAGCTGTTTTAACCCAACACTGAAGGCTCATTCCTTTCTTGACCTCCGTGTATTCATAGCAGACAGAAGTGGAAAGTGTTTGACTTTACATTTCTGACTTAGGCGGGTTTCAACATTTCTCTCGGGAGAGCAGCCAACCCCACACGGCACAGTTCTGTACCCAAACATGCCTGCACTTCAATAAGAAACCTGATGCTTGGGAGGATGATCTTTAAAGAGAACCAGTTCTAAGGTACATCAAAAATAGCAATTCCATAATGGAGGGGATGAATAAGGATGTGAGGGGATTTACCAAAAAGCTTCAGCCTATCAAAAAAAAAAAACGAATAAGGATGTGAGGGGATTTACCAAAATGCTTCAGCCTACCCCCAAAAAAGCATCCACGGGGAGGAAAGTCAGGCTATTAAGATTTGATAAAAGCTTTATTAACCTCCCCCCACCTCTAAGAAACAGTCAACTGAAACATACATTTCAAGGTTCAAAATTTACAGTATATACACACGACTTTTGACAGTTTTTGCGAAACCAGGTAATAGTGTCTTGCACAAAAGTCATGCCAAGAAAAAGAAAGAAAGAGGAAGTTATTGGGGCAAGGGGGTCGGGGGGTTGTTCCCTACTGAGCAGCCTGTCTGCTTGCAACTTACTCTGTTTCACCGTAAGAATTCAGTTTTAAATTGTACTTGTTAACTTGGTGAAACCTCAGTCTTTCCTACAAGGGGAAATAGAACAGACTAAGAGTGCAGCTGTTGCAGGTGCATTTAACCAAGCACAGCCCCCATCTCCACCTGCTTGTTTGTTTTACATGACGCTTGCCTGTCAAAGGCTGAGGGGTTAGGGAACAGCTCACCCTTAAGATCACTGCTTCAGGGATGTGTTTACTACTGCAGGGAGGGGGGGCGTATGCCTGAAGCGTGTGGTCTCTCTCCTGTCAGTAGAAATAAGCTTAGCTAACAGTCCAAAAAACGTGGGAGGCCTTGCTCAGTGGCATCCAACACCCATTAAGCGTTCAGAAGTGGTAAGGACACACCCAAAGACTCCAGGAAGCATTTGTCTTTTAATAAGTAGCAATGTTTTATAATAGTGTCCCTTAACAGTGCAAACGGAGCTGGCAGGTTCAGCTCATCTCTGGCATTCAATGGCTTAAATAGTCTTTTTTTTAATACAAATGCTATAAAAATTACACCAAAAATAATCCAAAAGATACAATTTTACATTAAAAGTAAGCTTTACATTAAAATTAAGCTTTACAGTTTTTATATGATTCAGTCTTCGGGATGGAATAAGTAATCAGGCAGGGTGTTTTTTCTAACCGAACCCATGTCCTAAGTCCCCAAAGGCTTATGAGTGACAGCTTATTTCAGTGCAAATATTCCTATGGATGCTTCTGAACTCGAACCCGCTGCTGGCATCTTTCCCTTGGCTACTCTACTTCTTCCAGGTTCAGGCCTGTTTTGTTTTCGTTCCAGCTTAACAGTCGTTGCCTGGATCTCTTGGTTCAGCGTGAGATTGTGCAAGAAGTACTCTGAGCTCTCTAACGTCACTGCTCAATACAGAGAAATCCTCAGTGGAAGACTGGGTGGTGGAGGAGACTGACTGTATTTGGAAAACTAAACAGCAGCCCTTGTTCAGTGGTGCTTCCACCTGGGCACTACTGAAGGCAAGGAAAGGAAGCTTTGGAAGTTGGGGCAGAATGGTTTAACCGTGTGCTGTTTTCCTCACTGTGCACAAGACTTGCAATCACTGTTTGCTGGGATTCCCAGAAAAATGAGTCACCCGAAGAAATCCAACCTGTGCTGAACTGTACAGAGGCTACAGAGTCTGTTGCACATGAGGATTTCTTCAGAGAACCCAAAGGCAGCAGCAGAAGTGATGACGTGGCACGAAAAAGGGCGTCTGGATCCTGCCTTAGGTTACCAACAGTGCTGCGGGAGGAGCGGCTGTGTCCCCCACCCTAAAGGCAGACGATCAAGGTCGTGGCATAGAGGCCTCTGACGTGGCTCCCTTCCCACACCGAGCCGGGCCCACTTTATGGGATAATCACCGCCGGTGAGGGAAAGGAGCCATATTAGCCGAACTTCCTGTCTGACCTTCAACTTCTATCGTTCCTAGAGCAGCACAAGGAAGGGAACCCGCGGCCTTCGCTCCCAACGCTGCCGAAGTTATGTCAGAAGGGGCCCTTGCACTGGAGTCAGGTGATATACTTGTCCACTTACTGCAGGTTCTGCAGTAAGCGGGCCACGGCCTTGTATACCCCACTGTCCACTGTTCTTGGTAGGCAGACCTGAAACAGAACCTCCAGCAACCGTGGCTGCTGTGATGATGACGGTCCTCCTGGTCAAACTCGGAGGTTAATCTCTGTCTCTCTCTGTCGCGCACCATCCCTCCTGCACAGACCTCGTCGATCTGAACTTGAGCCCTACCAGAGCACGGACAATTGTTCCAGGCTCACCTTCACTGCTCCAAGGCCTGTTTAGGAAAAGCTTTCCCACAGGTGGCAACCTTCACGCCTTAAATCCTACTTCAGTCACTACTGAACCACTGTTCTTTTTGGCATTTGTGTGCTTTTATGTTCATTGCTCTCATTAGATTTTTTTTT
Source organism: Gekko japonicus (assembly GCF_001447785.1). NCBI lineage: Eukaryota > Metazoa > Chordata > Lepidosauria > Squamata > Gekkonidae > Gekko > Gekko japonicus. The sequence continues at coordinate 149,175 of NW_015168745.1, read as the reverse complement.
TAAGTCGTTCATTTTGGTTTCTGATGTGCTAAAAGGAAAACTGCATAAAAGCAACAAGGAAACAACTCACGCCACAAAGCTCACAAGAGCCACGTGCCACACAGAACTCATGGAGCTCCGATGACATTCAGTGTGTCCAGGTGTGCTGCTGATGCCACAGATGCCGTAGTTGTATGGGGCTGGCCCAACACCCTTGAGACCGAGCTGGTGGCGGAGGCGCTCACATCCATCTCGTGACCAGGCCGGCACAGGCCGCTTGTCTTCGTTAGGATAACCTCGACAGAACTGAGTTGGCACTCCGATTGCACTAACCGCCAAGGGAAAGTGACTTCCAATCAACGCACCCCGACACCGAGGCACAAATCACCAAGGCTCGCTTTGGAGAGTTGCCGATCCTTGGGAGTCCCCAGACGGAACGTGCTGGTACAGAAAGAGGCCTGTGCTTCCCACTGGCCATTCGGATTCTACTGGGAAGATCCAGGCAACCTCCCCAAAGGCATTTCCCTTTTGCGCTGACTCTGCGCCCACCACTAGGAAAAAAACTAACCTGAGGAACCCTGTGCAGGCAAACACCTGCCGTGGCAGGCTCCTCACTGCAGGCTATTTCCTATACGCGATACGATACAGGATGAAAACAGCAGGTGCCACTGCGCCCCCCACTAGGAAAAAAACTAACCTGAGGAACCCGGTGCAGGCAAACACCGTGGCAGGCTCCTCACTGCAGGCTACTTCCTATACGCGATACAATACAGGATGAAAACAGCAGCTGCCGACTGTTCGGTTGAAGTCCAGTCATTCTGCCACCTAAAACTGTGATGATACCAGTGCAGTGCTACACAGTGTCACTAACTGAGCTGGAGTCACTAAATATCATTGCAACAGAACAAATTTATATAAAGTAATTGCACACCCCCCAGGATTCCTTTAGTTTGCGCAGGAGTGTGTCGCGGAACTGTTTTAACAAACCGTGAAGCGGGAAACAAAGGGACGGGCTGCATTACATCAAAACCGAGACGCGCGCACGGGGGGCGGGCGGGGGGGGGGGGGGGGAGAATGCACACAAAAACATGCAATCGTCTTTAAAAAAGAAAAACTTGAAAATCTTGCATGGCCTCCTGGTTATTCACAGTAATCTCAGTAATAGACATTCATGTCGCCTGACTCACGGTCTGGCTTCAGTCCAACTCCGTGGTGCCTTGCACAAGAAAAACCTGCTCTTCCAGCTGTGCTTTTCGTCTGTAGTCCTCAGTTTGGTCCTCCTACCCCTTCAGTGACGGCTGAAGGATCCCTTTTTCGATGAGGTGTGACTTGAGCGTTTTGTAGACGTTTAACTGCTGCTCGGGCTGGAGTACCAACAACTGTTGCAACAGCTTGCTGGGATTGGGGCCTCTGGCAGTTAGATGAAAGGAGACAAGAAGGGGGGGGAGTCAGTTCTTTCAGCTGCAATGCTACCTTCCCCCCACCCTTTCCTACAGGGTCAAATTCACATTTTATAACGAGTTAGTCTAAAGGTTTTCCTTAACTGCTAACAAAAGGGAAAGGTACCAAATGGATATTAGGATTTGGGGTGGGGTGGGGGTTACATTAAGAGTAGCTCAGCAGTGGAATCGGCTGCCCAGGGAAGTGATGAACTCCCCCTCACTGGGAGTCTTGGAGAAGCAGCTGGACAACCCCTTGTCAGGGATGCTCTAGGCCACGGTGTTAAACATGCGGCCCGCAGGTCGGATCAGCCCTCGGAGGGCCCCAATCCGGCCCTCAAGGACCTGGCTGCTTCCTCCTTCCTTTTCCAGTTCTGCAGCTGCTGCCACATTGCAGCTTGCTTTACCAGTATCTCTCAATCGCACAGGAGAGATAGATAGGCAAGCCTCTCCTGTGTGATCTGAGTCTGGTAAAGGACTGGCTGAGGCTCCTCCCCCTCTTTCCAGAGGGAGGGAGGGAACAACTGGAGCTTGCTTCGTGGCCAGGCTGCAGAAGACAAAGGGAAGCCTTTCTTTCCTTCCCTGGCTGAGGCTCCTCCCCCTCTTTCCAGAGGGGGGGAGGGAACAAGGGAGAGCTTGCTTTGCTGGGGTGCCTCAATCACATGGGAGAAACGCCAAGCACCTTTAAGACCAAAAAAGTTTTGTTCAGGGTATGAGCTTTTGTGTGCCTTTCTACAGTGTGTGTGTGTGTGTGTTTTGTTGGGCTCTTTATGCCAGGGCTCTCCTGAGTGCAACTGGGTTCCCTCCCCCTTTTCACTGTATTCATGCCCTCATGATCCAGTCTTTCTCAGTAAGAAAGCAATGTGAACTCTTTTAGAGGAGTAATAACAACAAGCTAGTGAAGTGGATTAGGCCGAGAGTGTGTGTGTCCAGACCAAGTTCACCAAGGACATTTTCCTTGTAGGAAGTTGTAGTTATTTCTCTGAGGAAGAAGGTTTGTAGACAAACACATGGCCCTCAGTCTGTGTCAGGTTGCCTTCTCATGTTCTTGACCAGCACATGAAGCAACTGATGTACAAAAGCTTACAATGCCTGTCCATTTCATGTTTTCCCCTGGGTCCTAGGCTCAGAACACTGAGTATGAGATTTCTGTAATGACTGTCAATAAACCAAAAGTAGGTTTGCAGCTTACAGATACACACCTGAACAGCAGACTCGAGATTGCTACAGCACAGATATTTTGATGGAATAATTCAGAACAAGAGGTGTCAGTCATCAGAGACTGTTAAATAAACAGCATATTGCAAGAGTGCTAGTGTTTTACGCATGTTTTATTTAAAGTTTTTAAAAAATCTTTAATTGTATTTTTCTGTGTCCTTTAGAAAGTTTGTATGTCCGCTACTTGGTATTACCTTTTATGACACACAGGGCCTGGCCCAACAAGGTCTCATTAATGTCAGATCCAGCCCTCATAACAAATCATTTCAACACCCCTGCTCTAGGCTGATCCTGCATTGAGCAGGGGGTTGGACTAGATGGCCTATACAGCCCCTTCCAACTCTGTGATTCTATGATTGTACATCTACGGCACTTTAACTGGGAAGCTCTAGCAAGCACCTTAGTGAAGCAGCTCTGAACACGTAGAGCAACGTCTACTGCAGCAACACCCTTTCCCCCCTATTTTCCTCGCCCTCCCACCTGAACGTCCATTACTAAGAAAACAACAAAGACTGTCTGTGCCAGAGTAACCAACTTTTCTTGTTTGAAACATGAAAGGAAACAAGGAATTCTTCTCTCCCTCTTCGCTGCCCTTGATGCCAGTGTGGCCCAGGGGTTTTGCCCCCACCCGATCCACGCTTCAGCTTCCACACATAGAGCCCCTCGCCGATTCAAGGAGGTCCAGTGCATCCAGGGGGATTCCTTAGAGGTCTGGCGCAAGGCAGGGGACAGGAGAGTTACCCCCTCCCACCCACCTGACAGGCACACAAAGCAAGTTTCTGTGGAGGTAACGGAGTGGCTGTCTTTCTTGCCCCACATGACCCTTTTTTTAAAAAACCCAAAAACCTAGCTGCTTATCCTGACAAGGCCATACCCTTTAATCACATGAAAGCCTCTTAGAAGTCTTTTGTGAGGGAGCTTGTAAAAAGCTTTGGGGAAGTCCCAGTCTTTCTTGCCCCACATGACCCTTTTTTAAAAAAACCCAAAAGGTTTGGGAAAGTCCCAAGTGCACAGTGCCTCGGGTCCCATTTTGAGAAGCCCAAGGAGTTCTAGGTGGTTCGTGAGGCAAGAATTCCCTTCCCGGATCCTTCCTCAGCAAGGTTTGTGCTAGTATATATCGAACAATTCTAGCCTGAAAAATGCTTCCCAACATTTTATCTGGGACAAAAGTTAAATCTATTCTAATGGATCTCCTGTGAATCTACCATCTCTCCATCTATCTATAATCTATCATCTACCTATCATCTTATCATCTACCTATCAGTCTATCGTCTGTCTGTCTGTGTATTTATCGAGTACTGCTCATACAGCTATTGCCTTAAGCAGAAATCTGTGAATCTTTTATTTAAGTGGTACGACCACTGGCAGCCCTAACCTGGATGGCCCAGTCTGGCCTGATCTTGTCAGATATCGGAAGCTAAGCAGGGTCAGCCCTGGTCAGCATTTGGATGGGAGACCGCCAAGGAAGCCTGGGGTTGCTACACAGAGGCAGACAATGGCAAACTGCCTTTGGATGTCTCTTGCCTTGAAACCCCTATGGATTTGCCAGAAGTCGGCTGTGACATGACAGCAATTTCCACCACTACCAAAACTAGGCACTGGCTGTCTTCTAATTTTCCCACAAGGATGCAGATTTTATAAACATTCTGTATTTTGACCCAAAGAAATGTAAGAACCCTTAGATAACGCCATCCAGCCCCAGTCCTGTTTTTGTTTTTTTGTTTGGTTTTTTTTAAAGTGCAAACTGGGTCATCCTTTGTATCTAACACAATTTTGTATGGTGGGTCAGGTGCAGACAGTGCTGAAGACCAACGCAAACAAACAGTCAGACCTGATATAGATCTTCAGCAGTGAACTCTTAAAGGTGTTATCCGTGTGAATTTACCTTATGAAACTGGTGATGTAGACATGTACAAAAGTAGCCATCAAGTACTGACAGTCAAAGCGATCCATGATTCCACCATGGCCTGGAATAGTGTCTGCAAAATCCTTTAGGGAGACAAGAAAGCACAGAGCAGGGGTCACTGGAGGAGTGGAGGTAGCTGGGAATTTCCTTGCATTGTGCAAGAGGCTGGATTAGATAACCCTTGGGGGTCCCTTCCAGCTCTATGCTTCTAAGCCCCATATAGTGAACACTTATGCTCTTCAACTAGCACCCATTCAGGACAGTCAACTGATTAAAGAAATACTGGTTTATCTCTTGCCTTTTAAATCAATGGACTTCAATGTAAAAATCGTGGCTGAGCTGTTCAAGCGATGGGTCAAAGTGTTTTGCATTGATTAAGGCACCCGTGAGAAATGGGGACACCGGATTTTCAATTTACCTCGCTTAAAAACAATTACAGAAAGGACACCCAAAAGGTTCAGAACGAAACGACTGAATGTGGTACTCACCTTGATTTTGAAAGCTCTTTTGAAGCCACTAGCGAAAAAGCCTCCAAAAGGCCCAATTAAGGAGGCAAATGTTGACAAAGCAATGCTGTGCAACTGGAACGGATACAGGTTCACTGTTTCCTGCAAAAGTGATCATTATGAACATTATCCATCCCCGGTGCTCCTCAATCCAGCAGGCTCTCTGCCCACACCTTCAAACCACTCAAGGGGAAATGCAGCCTCACAAATTCCAACCTGACAAACAAGGACGGGGAACATTCTCTAGTGCAGCAGCTCCCAACCTGTTCAGTACGGTGACCCACAAGCCCAAATTGACTTGGGTATGGTGACCCATCCAAGGCTACCCCAAGGTATTTTTGGGTGCCCTAGACAAACTGTGACCTCAGCATCCATTCGGCCTCGCATTCCACTTTCTACACTGGATCTCCAGATGTCTCTGGAAAACCAACCAACATGACACAAAGGGCAAGAGCTGCCGCCCCCACTATGAACCCCAAGCAAGTGGCGTGGCAACATACACAACCTTTGCATAGGGAGGTCACACTCCAGCCTTTGACCACCCTCCATTACTCCCTCTAATCACCGCTAAGTTGCTAATAAACACATGCTAGTAACCACCAGGACGCATTTTACTTGTGTATGGAGGGAAGAAAAAAGGACTAACTGATGTATGACGTGGAAGAGATCATTCCCGGAGTCAGATCTCTGTTTCCAAGATACAAAAGAGAGCTATGGGAAGGGCAGAGGTGGCCCCTGGGGAGGACTGGCCCGTGACCCACTTGTGGAAGCTTCACGACCCACTTTTGGGTCTCAGCCCACAGCTGGGAAAACACTGCTTTAGCGATGGAGAGAGAGAAGAAGAAAAGACTGGATTCATATCCCGCCCTTCACTCGGAGTCTCAGAGCAGCTTACAAACTCCTTCCCCTCCCCACAACAGACACCCTGTGAGGTAGGTGGGGCTGAGAGAGCTCTGAGAGAAACTGCTCTTTTTCAAGAACAGCTCTGATAGAACTATGGCTTGCTCAAGGCCATCCAGCAGCTGCAAGTGGAGGAGAGGGGCATTAAACCTGGTTCTCCCAGATTAAAGTCTGCGCACTTAACAGAAAGTCAGTTTGGTGTAGTGGTTAGGAGCATGGACTAATCTGGAAGAACCAGGTTTGATTCCCCACTCGGCCACATGCAGCTGCTGGTGTGACCTTGGGTCAGTTACAAGTTCTTTCAGAGCTGTCTTCTCAAGGACAGTTCTCGAAAGGGCTCTCTCAGCCCACCTGCGTCGCAGGGTGTCCGTTGTGGGGAGGGGAAAGGAAAGGACATTGTAAGCCAGGTAGTGAGGGGCGGGGTATAAATCCAATCTCTCCTCTTCTCTTCTTAACCACTACACCAAACATCCATTTCACTTCTTCCTCAACACATAAGCACTTCCAATGACAGCTGTCTTATCAGTAGTATCAGAGGCTGAGCCCGCATTCTCTCCCAGCTGTACAAAGTCTGTTCTTTGCTGACAAGAGAGTGGCAGGCTCTGGTCTCACTGGTCTGAGGCCCGAATGCAGAGATCCTTCCTCCTGCCGACCTGCCAGATGCTGTGGGCTGCAACAGAGAGATGGGGTCCTACGGAGTCTGCAGAAACTCTCAGTCTCAGCTCTCCTGGCTGGTCCTCCAGGCGGCAGGCCTCCAAAGAGAGCAGATTCTTAATTCTCAGCTACCCTAAGGGATCACAGGAGATGGGGGCGAATTACAGGGGCAGAGTATCCATGAAACTCATGATCTCTCCGGGCAGCTGGCTATTTTATTTAATTAATTTGTTTTATCTAACTGTTCCTCAGTGGAACAGGCTTCCTTGGGAGGTGGTGGGCTCTCCTTCTTTGGAGGTTTTCAAACAGAGGCTAGATGACCATCTGACAGCAATGCGGATTCTGTGAACTTAGGCAGATCATGAGAGGGAGGGCAGGAAGGGTTGCCTCAGTGCTGAGTTCTTGTGGCCCTTTCTTACACGCCCAGGGAAATGCTGATCGCCACTTTGGAGTCAGGAGGCAACTGTTCTCCAGGCCAGTTTGGCTGGAGATCCTGGAGGTTTTTATCATCTTCTGGGCATGGAACAGAGGTCACTGGGGGGAGGTATTTGTGAATTTTCTGCATTGTGCAGGGGGTTGGACTAGATGACCCTGGAGGTCCCTTCCAACTCTTTGATTCTATGAAATGTATCCTGCCTTCCTGCCTTCACAAATGTCATCAATTCAAGCTAAGCCCAGACTCTTGGAGCAGGTAAAACAATTAGCAGCCAAAGAGTAGCGGTGCACACAGAAAGGGTATAAAACAAGGGGCATCGGTTCCACAATCAGGGAATGCAAGGAAGGCCTGCTCTTCTCCTTCCCACCTCCTATGCCCAGGCTCAAGTAGAGATGTAAAATTTCCGGAAATTTTGAAGCTCAGAAAAAAACGGAAATTTTCGGAAAAATTGAAAAAAATGCTACATTCTAAATTGAAAGTCATTCTGTTACTTTAGGAACATAAAATATGACTATGGACATTTTTACTTGGCATGAAATTATCACAACTAGCATATTAGAAATATAGTGTATCCAAACAATTATTTCAAACAGAATACCCACCCACATGCAAAAACATCACTGAAACTTTTTTATTTTCTACTGACAATCGCACCTCCTAAAGGAAGAAATGCATCTTGTTCTTGCATTGGAGGGTTCAGTTGGTAACCTAGGACTTGCTTGTCCTCAGTGCACAGAAATTAGATCAATCTGATACCATATATATATATTTTAGAAATGATTTGGAAAATATTTGAACACCTTGTCTTAAAATATTTTATTCATCATGTTAAAATAAAACGTTTCATAATCAATTTTTCCTTTTTTTTTCCTTTTTTCAATTTTTCCAATTTTTCTGAAAAAAACAAAAAGGCTTCAGGAAAAAAACGGTTTTTTCCCGAATTTTTCCGTTTTTTTCCCGGGCCTTCACATCTCTAGGCTCAAGGCACTTGGAGGGGATGTCTCCTCTCATCTTCTGCCCTTGCTGTAGGCAGAGTTTGCTTCTTGTATTTCATCACAGCCTCCCCCCCCCTCCATATGATTATCTACAAAAGGGCTTCCACCAGTCTTTGCGGGCCTTCCACACTGCCCTAAAAGCCCAAGGAATCCAGGGAGAATCACCCCCAAACATGCCAGCAATAGTAATGCTTTCTCAGCCACTTCCTCTGGCCATCCTTTGTCCCAAGACGGATCACAGACACCTTGTTCCGTGCAATGCCACTCCTCCCCTAACCCCAGCAGTGAACAGTCGGATGTCCCCAGCAGCTTGTGCCTTAGTGCCGCCCTGAGCCTATGGGGAGGGCGGGGTATAAATGTGAATAAATAAAAATAAATAAATAAAATAAAAATAGTGGGCTCCTTCCACCACATGTGCCTGCACGCTAGAGAGGATCAGGGCAAGGTACGTCTTGAAGCGCCTCAGAATCTGCAGAGATGCCACCAAGGCATGGTAGGTAGCTTGGATCCCAAACGTGAAAAAGGTCTGATTCAACAGGTGTGTGATCTGCCAATCCAAGCGGGTGCGCTGAGCATTGCTGTGCCAGCCAATTGTGAGACGCTTGAAGGGATCAGTGACAAAACCCTTCGCGAGCCCAGGAAACCACCAGTTGGACAGACTGCAAAGTTATCAGTATCCCCTGGTTTCTGGGCTGGATGTTGTTGGCCAGAAGACCTCCTGTGTACATTCCCTCTTATTCTTCTACCTCTGCTCCTTCAGCTGAATCAAGTGCATCAAATCTAAGTACAAACCTTCTAAAAATGAGGACTGCCATAATAAGATGCAGTTCAGTACACAGCAATAGCCTCTCTCGTACCTTCGGGAGGGGAAGGGCAAAAGACTGTTCTGTTCATACAGTTTCTGCTTTACCTGATCTGAAGGCAGAGAGGAAAAGACAGAAACCAACTTGAGAACTGGTCACCCCTCAGACCCTCATGCTCCTAAACAAACATTTCATCCCATGTTTTGACCTCACAAGAGTCCCACTTTAATTTAAAGGTTCTGCTGTACTTACCCTGCCAAGCACAACCTGTAGCAATGGTGGTATGGCATATTTTTGTAACTGGAACAGTTCTGAAGGTTCACACTCTGTGACAAACCTGTTGGTCTCGCTGTTGTATTCCACGGGGCATACGAAATACTGATATTGAGCCAAAAGGTACGCAGCCTGAAAGACACAGGAAGCAGCCATGAGATCCTTGAAAACAGAAGCCCGCTTCACAAAGTTCGTATGTTTTTCGGGGGGGGGGGGAGTGAACTGCCCATGCCGTTCAATGTGCAACTGAGGCCCAGCTTAGGAGCTACACAGCACAGCATCGTTTCCATGGCCACCACCGTCATGGCTGCTCCCACACAAACCTGGGTAACAAGAACCTCTTCTACCCGCATGTTTAGGACAGATGGCATGGTTACATATCTTGCTGGTGACACCCAACCAGCTCAGCACCCACCACAGCAAACAAAGCCTTTTGTAGCTGTGATCCCCACACTTTTCTAAGCCTTGATTTATCGAGGACCTAATTGCTCGGAAGCTGCGACAGACTGGCAGCGCTTCAAACTCATCTGTGCCAGATTAAGGACCCGGTGCCAAGTAGCACAGCATTAGTATGAAAGGAGAGACATCCACTCACAATGAATCCAAACACGACCGTGGTAAAGAAGCCACCGATGAAGCCTTCCCAGGTCTTTTTGGGAGACAGCTAATCAGCAAGACAGAAAGGAGGAAGTTACAATTCTGGTATCGCAGAACTAACTGAAAGAACACACACGGTTCTTAACAAGCAGCAGGAAAACAACATCAAAAGAGCCCTCTTGTTTACACCTAATAGTTAGGTGATTCCCCGGGGGGGGGGTCTTTTAATCCGCAGTATTACTTGTTACAGGACTATGTACAGCTCCAAGTCACTGCAGAGGCAGGAGCTTGTGATTTAGAGAGCCAGCCTACCCAAAAAATTCTAACTAAAATCCCTTTGCAAGTACAGTTAACTCGGTGGAGAGGGGCAGACGGTGCCCAATATCAGTAGCAAGGTTACGGGCACTGCCAGCTAGAGGTCTTTGAGATGCTACGCAAGATTTACACACATCTCTGGCAAGAGCACCAGTTACCCTAGCAGGAAGCGAGAACAGGATCTGGCAAAGCCAGCAGTCGGGAGGGTGGCAGGGAGAGCTGTATCCCTGCAGCCGCTCTGTTCCGATGGCCAGCATAAACAAACAGCTGGTACATAACTACAGTATCCCGACACCAGAGTCCTTCAATGGCTGCAGTAAAAGATGATCTGAGAAATGAAAGCTGAGAACACAGAAGAGCAAGAAATTCCATTAAGAAAGCTGGCTCTGTGTTTATATATACGTGCATGCGGAACAATGCACCATCAGAAGACGAGTCTAATAAGCCAAAGAAGCGAGAGCTCAACTCCAGTTTGCTAATATTACAGGCAGTCTGCCTCAGGAGAAGGAAGGCAGAAAGCTCTCTGAAACAGCCGTGACTGGTGTGTAGCAGGGGCGATCACTCGGGCCCCAACAACTCCGCTCCCTCAAACAGCACCTTTACAGAGCACCAAAAACAGAAGCCCACCCTAAACACGCCTGCATGGCCTCTGCAGTACTTTTTTCTACTGTTATTACTCACTCAAACGCTGTACCTTAATCAAAGGAGTCCTCCCAAAGAAGAATCCGAAGATATAAGCAGCAATATCATTGCAAATAACACTTGAGATTGGAACAAGAAACCTGAGAAATAAAAGAGGAACGTTAAGAAATAACCCTAACTGAAAATGGTACAAAGGTTCTTACGAAGACTGGGTGGCTTGTAGGAGTTTCTGACCGACTTGCAGCCACGTGAAAACTGCCCCCTTACGACAGTTACTGCTTTCTGTCTTACTTTTTTCTTTAAACGAAAGTTGGGCAGAAACCGGAGAGGAAACATTTGCAAGAGGACCACTTCTCAGAATCACAGGCTGGTTATCTGAGGAAATTCCAAACACTATAGATTCTATACCAATAAGTAACTGGGGGGGGGGGGGGCACCAGGAAACCAGCCGCATAAAAAGATGCAAAATGCTTGCATATACAGGAGGCAAACAAAGCTTATACGCAGAAAGTCTTTATACATAATATGCATGATATTAAAATAAACACTGTTGACCAGGCCCATCAGCTGTGGCTCCTCACCCCCCTCTCCAATCCAAAAGGAAAAGCAAGAGGGTGGAGGGGAGCGGAAGCCAGGTTCCTTCATGCAACACAAAACCTAATTTCCATTTAAATGGTAGGAGGCTGGTGGAGAACAGGACATCAGGGCTGGAATCCAGAGAACTACTTGAGCTCAGGCAAAGGGCTTACGGTAGCCAGGAGAAACAGTTGCCTCGTGCCATTTCACCAACTGCTTTTGAAAAAGTAGTTTGCTATGGAGAGTTCGGAGGGGGCGGGGTTGTGATAAAACAAGTTTAAAGAACCCTTTGGCTCATGGTCCCAGCATCTCAGTGCTTTGGACCTTGGCCAGGGCCAGTTTACAAGAACGCTTTTCCAAAACATACACCCTGCTCCTAGCCAGCAGTTCTCTCACTGGCTCATCCACGTGCACCTATGCCTTTTTTGAAGCAATCCTGGCCTTACACCCCAGGCCTACAGACTTTGGAAAGCAGGTTAGACAGATTGTTTATTGGACTTCCAAGATTTAGGACGGTGACGCCGCTCTGTGTTCTATCTGGATTCTGGAGGAATAAAGTAAAGGCAGTGATCAGAGGGTGAAGAGTTGCAGGTTTGCTGGTGTAAAGGAGCACCCCAGATATTCACAGAACAGGGCACCCACAATTTACTTTCTCGTTGACGCCAGATACTTTACAAAAATCAGATGCGGTACTACTCAATATTGTCAGAAAAAAACAGAAGTGAACGTGTGAAACAACATATAGACGTGTGAGATATATGCTTAGATTTGCAAGAATTGCTTTCCCCTTACCAGATCATGCCTTCAAACAGATTTTGGATGACAAGATGAGATTGAGTTACAGTGATCAGCAAAGTGACATGAGTCCATGCGAACTGTTAACAGTGCAATAACACAACAGTTAGTGACAACAACACAGATCAATACACCTAAATAAAATGGTAGCTCGGCTGAAGGAGCTACGCACACACACACACATCAAACACACACACACACATAAATATTCTAAAACATGAGAGGGTGCACAAACAGCATATTGCAATCTATCTTTGTTAGTTTCTGAAGACGACAAGACAACAGTTATTTTAAAAAAGATTTCAAAACAGATGGCCACAATTTTCCATCTTGTAATTAATGTTTTTTAAAAAATTGTATCTCAATGTGAATGCTACAGAAGGAAAATGATACGTGGTACAATTATTCTGGGTGCATATATATCAAATAAGACATTTTAGAATTAAAACATTGATGCGTCAGTGACAAAGTTATGGAGAAATCATGCTACATAATTATGAACACTCACTAAGAAAAGTTAGTTCCTATAAACAGACATTTTAACAGTTAGCACATTTAACACATCACACATTTGAACTACAAAATGCGCCAGGGATGAAAGACGTGTCCCTCCACATCAGTGAACTGCTTTTTGTTGTCTGCAGTGATACTTATATAATTAAATAATTCCGGTACAGCTCACATCTGCAGACCACTGAACAATTAATATTTAGGGGCTGGATTTCCCCGGACACTTTTCTCCACTCCAAACATGCATAGAACCATGCAGTGACATGATGTGCTATCTCGTGACAGGCAGATAGAATCTATGATCCCAGAAGCTTATATGATGGGCATGTGCTCATTCTACTAGGGAGGGGCTGCAGCTCACTGAGGGAGTGTCTGCTTTGACTGCTGAAGGTCTCAGGTACACACCAAAGCAAAGGACCGGTGAGTGGATGATGTCAGAGGCCCTGGAGGGCAGCTGCCAGTCTGAGTAGCCGACACTGGCCTTGCTGGACCAAGGGTCTGATTCAGCTTAAGGCAGCTGTGTTCGTGTGTCTAGTATGCCTTAACTGTGCATCTTTGATTATGCTCATCAAGTGACTGATGTACTCTTTGAAGTTTGGGGCATTATCACCTGGCACAGCTGCAAGCATTTCTGCAACCATCCTGAAAAAACAGTGCTGTTTGGAGGTTATCCCAAAAAGACTAGCTCTTATGTTCTTATGTTCTTATCCCAAAAAGCCTATTTGTATTAAAAGGAAAGATGATAATCATAGGAGGCTGGCATTAGCTGAGAACTTTAGAACAAATCTCTTTTCTTTTGGGCTATCTAGTTTTTGTAACCTCGTTTAAATTCCAATCAATGTTTTCCGGTTTTTGCTCCGAGGATTTTTCAAATGCTCAGTCAGTTCTGCCAACAGACGTCCGCAGAAAATAAAAATTTTACTTCCCCATCAAAGATGCAGCCAACACTCTCGCCTGATGGAATGAAGGCTCACAGGAATAATTTTCAACAGAGGACAACAGCAAACCTATGATTACACATTGCCTGCAGTATCTCTGCCACAGCTCCAAGTCATATTTGTATTAATAAGCATGGGGGGGAGGACACAACTTTGACTTATTGTTGCTTTAACAATGCATTTTCAACATTCCTGGAATAGACTAAAGCGGCTGGTTATTCTGAGACCCAAATTAGCAGTTAAAGGATTTGTACGCACCATGTAAAACTGCAGACGGTATTGCTTCTTCACCAGACTCAACACAAACAAGCAGAAACCTGGGCAAAGAGCAGAAGACACATTTGGCAACATTATTCTTGTTACAAGGAACAACTAAAGTGTGACTGGGAATGGGAGGGTTTCCCACTACATCAGCCTTGCTGTACAAGCAAACGTAGGCCCACCCTATGTTATTTAAGAGACTGCAGCCGTGGCTCAGTGGCAGAGCATCTGCTTGACATGCAGAAGGTCCCAGCTTCAATCCCCAGCATCTCCAGTTAAAAGGACCAGATGATAAGCCATGGGAAAGACCTCGGCCTGAGACCCTGGAGAGCCACTGCCAATCTGAGCAGACAATACTGACTTTGATGGATCAAGAGTTTGATTCCGTATAAGGCAGCTTCACGTTTTCATGTGACTCTACCTTTTCCCCAGAGAATGATAACTTTTCCATTACACCTAACGCGACACAGAGCCAGGTTAGTGCACTGGGATCAATATTTCCAGATCCAGGGATGTGACAGTAAGGAGCAAGCTTCCAAAATGTGTGTATCCCCCCCCCCATAATTTCAGGTATGCTTCTACCCACAGAAAGCATTACACTGCAGGCATGATTTTTCCTTTTTGGAGGCTAATGAATCCTCAAAATTACATCTCAGGTGATCAGGAGAACAAAGAATGTAGACAATAGTTTGTAAGCAAGACTATTTGCTTCAAAGCCAGGTACAGCTTGTAAGGCGTGTGGGTTTTATTATTAAAAGCCTCAAGTAAAACATAATCAAACACATCCTTGCAACAAACAGCCCAGCATAGAAATCAGCTAAAAGCTGGCATTGTCAGCACTCTAGAGCCCCACCAGCTGAACACTCTGAAGGCCTAACAGAGAATAGAGGGGTCTTTATTGCCCACCTCAAGCAGAACAGGCAGGAGGCTCTTCTGGGAGGAGAGGCTGGTGTGCCATTAAGTACAGGTATAACTGAGAAATATTGCTTCTATATTCACATGCCTTCTCCTGTGATGTCTTTGGATAACATGCTGTGTCTTGTTTCCTGTTGCAAGCCAAATGGTGAGGCCACATGGCCTCAATAGCCATGCCATAAACCCACATTCTTTCACACTTTCATGCCAAAAGCCAGACCTCATGGCTCCACACTCTGGCCCACTTGCGACCAGTCACGTACACAATGAAGTAGCTGGAGTTTGGGGTCAACTGACTGCAGACAGGGTCTACAAACTTCCAGCCAATCCCACAAACCTGATGTTAGCAACCATGACAACCAACAATTGGGCACACCCATGCCCACTCGCAATTGACTGATGGCCACGGCTAATTTGTGACTGGAATTGGGATATAATTGATTGATCCCTATGGGAGTGACTCTCTTAGTTCTCCTTTCCTTCTCTTGTCATTGTCTGTTTTATTGCACCTGAAGTGCTGTCTCTTGGAAAACAAAGACCTGCTTTGTGACTTGGAGAACATGGGTGTGCAAAAATGGGATTTCCCTTCAAAATCCCTTGGACTATTATGTACTGTGGATGTTCCTGATGTGGTAACTAAGGCAAATTGCCCTAGCCTTTGTTATTTTGTAATCTCCTAGTCTGTTTGCTGTGCTCTGTACTGAATAAAGATCCTTC
>NW_015168745.1:132025-133618 GCF_001447785.1 Gekko japonicus | reverse complement strand
GCGGCTCCTATTCAAAAGCCTGGCGGAAGAGCTCCGTCTTACAGGCCCTGCATAACTGTACTAGGTCCCGCAGAGCCCGGATCTCATCTGGGAGCTCGTTCCACCAGATAGGAGCCGCCACCGAAAACGCCCTAGCCCTGGTCATCGTAAGTTTGGTGGTCCTGGGGCCTGGAACATCCAGGAGATTTAAATTCCCCGACCGAAGTGCCCTTGGGGGAACATCTCGTGGTTTGTTGTTTAATGTACTGAAAAGTACAGAATCCCCTCTCATCCCTGGCCTGGCCTGGGTGGGCTAATCCTGTACAGAGGGGGAAGGCATTCTGCTTCCCTGCAAATCTTACCTTCTGATACAATAACATAAATCAGATCCCTCATCAGTAGATTTCAAGGGGAGGGGAGCATTTATACTGAAATCTGTAAAATCTGCATCCACCACAGTATCTCCTCTGCAATCACTTTTATTGCTCAGCGCTTTCCAATTCACACTTATTTATTTATTTATTTTGAGATTTATATTCCACCCTTCCAAGAGGCCCAGGGCGGCTAACAAGCGGCTAATGCCGGATTAAATAGATAAAATACAATGAAACAATATTACATATCCATAGTAAAATTCATAACAATATTTAAGGTGCTCTATTATCCTGTATATAAATCCCCAGGATGGACAGTAATCCCAAATCAACGGCCAGCTTTATAAAATAGCGAGAGTTCCAGCAGTTATGTTCTCCCCACTTCCGCCAGGCGACACATACCCCCCCATAATAGGGGTAGATGATGGAACAATACCACAGTGGTGGAATAGTGGCGGCAGCAGCTCCTACTCAAAAGCCTGGCGGAAGAGCTCTGTCTTGCAGAGCTCCTACTCAAAAGCCTGGCGGAAGAGCTCCGTCTTGCAGGCCCTGCGAAACTGCACAAGGTCCCGCAGGGCCTGGTTCTCCTCCGGGAGCTCATTCCACCAGATAGGAGCCGCCACAGAAAACGCCCTGGCCCTAGTTTGGGCAAACTTAATGTCTCAGGGGCCTGGAACTTCCAGGAGGTGGAGACTCCCCGATCGTAGTGCTCTTGAGGGAACATACGGGAAGTGGCGGTCCTTTAGGTAAGCTGGACCCCGGCCATTCAGGGCTTTAAAGGTAAGAACCAGCACTTTGAAGCGAATCCGGTATGCTATCGGCAGCCAGTGCAGCGCTTGCAGCACCAGCGGGATGGGGTCTCGCCTAGAGAGGCCCATCAACAGCCTAGCTGCAGCATTCTGCACTAGCTGCAGCTTCCAAATTTGCGACAAAGGCAGCCCCAAGTAGAGAGCATTACAGTAGTCTAGCCTCGAGGTGACTGTCGCATGGATCACAGTGGCCAGGTCCTCACGGTCGAGGTAGGGGACCAACTGCCGAGCCAGCCACAGATGGTAAAAGTCCGACTTGGCAGTGGCTGCCACCTGGGCCTCCATCGTTAACGAGGAGTCCAGGAGCACACCCAAACTCCTAACCTCCCACGCAGGCACCAAAGGCACCCTGTCGAAGGCCGGGAGAGGGAGCCCCAGCCCGGTCCGACTCAGGCCCAGGACCTCCGTCTTTGCCGGGTTTAATTTCAACC
>NW_015168745.1:129291-131751 GCF_001447785.1 Gekko japonicus | reverse complement strand
CAGATCCTTCATTGTTGCTAAATTTCAACCGACTCAGTCTGAGCCAACCAGCCACGGCTTGTAACGCCCGATAAAGGTCACTGGGACCAGAGTCCGACTGGGCGCCCAACATCAGATAGAGCTGGGTATCATCAGCATATTGATGACACCCAAGCCCACACCTCCGGGCAATCTGGGCGAGGGGGCGCATACAGACGTTAAACAACATCAGGGACAACACAGCTCCCTGGGGCACCCCACATTCAAGGGGGTGCCTTCAGGACCGCTGGTCCCCAATCGCCACCCTCTGTCCCCGACCTTGGAGAAAAGAGGTGAACCATTGAAGAGCAAGCCCCTGAATCCCTGCATCGGTGAGGCGGCAGGCCAGCAACTGGTGGTCGACCATGTTGAACGCAGCCAATGGATCTAACAACACCAGTGTCGCCACACCACCTCGATCCAGATGCCTACGGAGATCGTCAGTCACTGCGAACAGTACCGTCTCCATCCCGTGGCCCGGGCGAAAACCGGACTGGAAAGGATCGAGGACGGAAGCCTCATCCAGGTAGCCCTGTAGCTGTGACACCACCGCCCTCTCAATAAGTTTGCCTAAATAGGGCAAATTGGAAACCGGCCGATAGTTGGCCAATTCGGCCGGGTCCAAAGATGGTTTTTTCAAGAGAGGATGGACCATCACTTCCTTGAGTGCTCCGGGGAACCTTCCCTCTGCAAGGGACATTGACAATCTCCCGCAGTGCACCTCAAAACCCCTCATGGTCTGCTTTTGTTGACTCCTATTCTCAACTACTGGTGACCAGGATTAAGTTTTCAAAGGTCTTGGATTTTTGCATATAGTTTGTTCATGTCTTACTGTGATGTATTAACCTGAAAGTTTCACCTCGGCTAGTTTTAGTAAAGGAGCAGATGAAAACTCTGCCTTGAGTCTCAGTGGGAAAGGCAGGATACAAACTAAATAAATAAATATACAGGACCCTGATGGCAAGGAATACTATATAGGTGGAAAAAATATACAATGGCCACTGACAAGATGCATAAAGTTACCTGCTAGATAGAGAGTAAAAGATATAAATCGGTGGTAGCGAATTAGGAACTGAAGTTGTTCTCGCCTCTGAACAAACGTAGCAAAGTAATCCGCTACAGTCTCTCCATAAAAGAAGTAGTTCACGCATAGTAAGAAATACCTGTAATACAGAGAACAGCTAAGTTACTTTGGGGGAACAGGGTAATATGTAAAAAAAAATCCACTTTTCATATGGGTAGATTTTTGGAGAGATATTTGGGGAAATAAACTAAAAACTTAAAAAAATTACAGAGTTTATCTTAGGGAAGCCAGACATTCTGTACAATTATTAGATTCTGCAAAGTTATGGAGTCTTGTCTGAACAAGCAGATACATGAAGATGGAGGGAGAGGAGAGGAGAGGAATGCAATTTTCTAAATTGTTCAGTATCATAATTGTTCAACAGCATTCATTATTGTGGCGGGTTTGGAAATGACAGATGATGTTTCTGTAACATTCTATTTTTAAACTGCTGCTATGGAAAAAAAAGTTTTAAGCATTTAAATGCATTTTGACCTAAAGTGCCAAAAATCCAACAGCTATGAGACAAATAATTACATCCTAAGTCTGGACTTACTATACTATGAAGTCATCTTGATGGAATAGACCTGTATTGTCTGTAGCAGCAGAAAAGAGTCCAGTAGCACCTTAAAGGCTAACAAAATATGTGTCAGGGGATGAGCTTTCGCGAGCCACTGCTCACTTCTTCAGATCTTGATGGAATGTAATGGGAAAAGGATAGAAGAAGAGCCAGAAGAAAAATTTCCACTCACTGCTTACCAGCTTAACGTTCTAAACCACGGCAAGTCATAAGAACGATAGACTCTGTAACCTATAGTAATAATTTCATGGAAACATTTCACTTGTATGCTCAGCACCTGAAATTAAGGCAAAGGGCCAGTTAGTTTCCACATAAATATGCGCCACTCCCACAAAAGACTGAGTAGAAATACAATGCAAGGTATGTATCGCATTCACACACTGACACGTCCAGGTCACCTGGACCAGGGGTCCCTGATGTGGTGCTGGGGGGGCACCTTGGTGCCCACAGCTCGGAAGCCTGGAAAAAAGACCTCTTCGGCATCAAGAAGCCTGTGGCCAATCCGGCCAGGCAGTGGCAGTGTGGCGCTACGACTCAAAACAGCCCAGGAAGAACTAACGTCATCAAGCCAAGCCAAAAATGAATGCCACCCGGAACACGACTGAAGCCTACAGCTGAACAAAATCCCCATCAGCTCCAAACGTGTGCGATTTAAAGAATTATATGTTGTCCTCCCTTACCCCTATCATTGTTAGTCCCTTGTGAAAACCTGTGTAACTATAAATCACTCAGAGCCAGCAGCTCCGCAGGATTGAGCGAGCAATAAATCGGAAGGTATTATTATTATTATTATTATTAT
>NW_015168745.1:112320-129148 GCF_001447785.1 Gekko japonicus | reverse complement strand
CACCTGGATATTAGGGAAAACGTTTTTACAGTATGAGTAGTGCAACAGTGGAATCAGCTGCCTCGGGAAGTGGTGAGCTTGCCCTCACTGGCAGTCTTTGAACAGGGGCTGGACAAACACTTGTCAGGGATGCTCTAGGCTGGTCCTGCACTGAGCAGGGGTTTGGACTAGAGGGCCTCTATGGCCCCTTCCAACTCTGTTTGGTGCCAGTGGTTAAGCGCGCGGACTCTAATCTGGGAGAACCGGGTTTGATTCCCCACTCCTCCACTTGCACCTGCTGATGTGACCTTGGGTCAGTCACAAGCTCTGGCACAGCTGTCCTTGAAAAAGAGCAGTTTGTGTCAGAGTTCTCTCAGCCCCACCCACCTCACAGGGTGTCTGTTGTGGGGAGGGGAAGGGAAAGGAGTTTGTAAGCCGCTCTGAGACTCCAAGTGAAGGGTGGGGTATAAATCCAATCTCTTCTCCTCTCTTCTCTCTGTGATTCTATGACCCCTAAAAAATAATCTTGCTGCAGAGCTGAGCCATAATATTTTTGACCCACTGATGCATTCACAGATGAACTCTGGTCTTGGTTCAGACGTGACTGTGGTTTATTTTCATTAGAGTTAGTTGGTAACATCAAGATTCAGCTCACAGACAACCATTCAAGTCTTGCAATAATGCCTTGACATACGCTGGTTTCTCCACATCCCCCCTACAGACATAACTGCTGGTATCTCGGCCTACACTATAGCAAGAGCAGTGCCGGAGAAAGTCAGAATTGTCCAAATCCATAATCCATAACAACAATAATAGTGTGCCATCAAGTCACAAGTGACTCATGGTGACCCCAGGACCATGGGGTTTTCATGAGTATGAGAGACCAAAGGAAACAGGACCATGGGGTTTTCATGGCAAGAGACAAGCGGAGGTGATTTGCTTGCTTCTGCCTTCCTCTACATAGCAATCATGGTCTTCCTTAGTTTTCTCCCATCCAAGCACTAACCGCGGCCTACCCCACTTAGCATACAAGCTCTGACACAATCAGACTAAGCTGGACTATCAGGCCGCTCTGCATTCCTAACATCATGCAAAACCATAGTCAAGACCAGCTGCAGTTAGTTAATTTCAACCCACAGTTTCAAATCCTGGTTTCACAGTCCCTAACCGACCACAGTCAGTGGAACAGGTCGTATTTGGACAACCACAGAACCCATATTTAGTGTCATTAAACTAGCAATGTAGCAGCCTGAATAGCCCAGTTTGGCCTGGGCTCGTCAGGGCTTGGGAGCTAAGCGGGGGTCAATCATGGTCAGTAGTTGGATGGGAGGTTGCTGTGTAGAAGAAGGCAAGGGCAAAGCACTTCACCTGTTGCTTTGCACACCCCATGGTTGGGGAACACAACAAGTCAGTTGTGACTCAACGGCACATTCTTCTTCTTCTTCTTCTTCTTCTTCTCCTTCTTCTCCTCCTCCTTCTCCTTCCCTCTTCCCCCCTCTTCCTCTTCTTCTTCCCTCTTTCCTCTTCTTCTTCTTGCAATGTCTGAATGCTTTGCACACCCCATGGTTGGGGAACACTACAAGCCAGTTGTGACTCAATGGCACATTCTTCTTCATCATCATGCAATGTCTGACCCTGATCTAGAAGATCCAGTCATTTCAGGGATCCAGTGCACAGGCTCATTCACTTGTAATAGCAGGAAGAACTCTAGTTGCCCCAAATATTACTGCAAACAGGAAAGTACGCAGATTTAAGTGTTCAGGGGATGAATCATAGCTCTGGTGTTTTCCAGCTTCCCAGGATGTGGATTTCAGGTTTACAACTAGAACCGTCATCAGTTGCCAGTTATCAAAGCAACGGAGGTTTCGGGGATCAGTCTGTACAAATACGCTGATTGTGCAGTCCGGGTTTCAGAATATAAAAATGCGGGGAAAGGCCGGCTCAACTAGCTGTTTTCAGTCAGTTTATTCCATATGCAAGATCAACAGAGCACTTGATGGCTTAGCAAGCTTACCAGCAGCATCAGCATGAACGATCCCATGTATATGACCAAGAAAAAAAATGAAATCATAGCTAAGGTTAAAATCCCACGAATCCACCAATTCTTCCATCTGCAAAGGCAAAAACATAAAATACAGCATTATAATTATTTGCTTTCTCATAATGAAGGGGCTGGATCCTATGGTCTGTTCCCATGAGTAAGAGCACTGCCACTGGATAGGGAGTGTGATTACTGCAGATCCCCCCCTCCACATCATGTCCAGAATGGTTTGGGGAGGGGAGGTAAACCTTACAGACAGTATTTCAGGGGTGCAGAGAGCTACAGCGGAAAAGGGGAAGTTGCATTCCTTGACAATCAATGACTCTAACCCACCAGGAGCGCTTGTTGAGAAAATTAAGAATCAGAGCTAGTCTACAACTATAGACAATGATGGAAATTACTGTGAACATAGGAATGCTATATATGCATTATTTTAACTACTCTTCACTAATTCTAAAATCAATTCAGTTTCCAGGTAAGACTACTATACAGTTTTATGTTTAGTAGAAAGGTTTCATACCGTGAAGGGAATGAGAAAACGATATACTACTAAAATGATATAAACAAGATGCTTCAAAGTTTTTCTCAAGGGTCAGCATCTGCAAATGCCTGGTATTTAACTAAATTTAAAAACACCTATCTGCCTTCAAATGGTTGCCTGAAAATAGCTCCCAATAATTGATGAATAGAGCTCCAAGCAACAGAGTCCTAAAACAAAGTATTGGTTTGCATGCAGTCTATTTTTGCAAAGATGATTAAGTTTAGAGTAATTCCTATACAGATGCATTATTAATTTTACTAGGAAAAAAGCTCGTTGTGGAAATAAATACAACAATCTCTAGAAAGAGACTCTGGGCGGGTGCCCCAGCCTTGGACACTCAGTGTCAATTTACTGTGGCGACCTCAGCAGGGTATAATGACACTGAGTCCACCATTTTCTCCAGAGGAACTGATCTCTGCTATCTAAAGAACAGTTGTAATTTTGAGTGATCTCCAGCCCTCACCTGGAGATTGGCAATGATGGTTCCCCAGAAGGGAATGGTTGGTTTGGAGGGTGGAGTCTATGGCTTTGTACCTGTCCGAGGTCCCACGCCTCCTGAAACCTCACCCTCTCCAGGCTCCATCCCTCACATCTTCAGGAATTTCCCACCTAGAGTTGGCAACCCTATCTCCTTCCCAGCCAATCATCAGCCTACCTTTATTTTCCCCTCACTCTTCAGCTTTCCACCTCCCACACACCTGCAGTTTCTCCCGTGCTCTGAAGCCCTGACTGCTACGTCACATTGGCTGTCATACGGGGGCCACCTCAGCAGCATATAAGGATACAGAGCCCACCATTTTCTCCAGGGGAACTGATCTCTGCCATCTGGAAAGCAGTTGTAATTCTGAGTGATCTCCAGCCCTCACCTGGAGATTGGACACATTTTACCTCAGAACAGCAAACTGTTTAGAATGTTAGAGGCAAAAGCCAATCAAGTAGCATATGCAAACGACCTCTGTGTTCCGAGGCAAAGGCCAATGAGGCTGTGTATGCAAATTGTTCTGACTGGCTATGGGGGGGAGAGAAACAGCAAACTGTTTAGAATGTTGGAGGCGAGACTCAAGCAATGCAGCCAGTGGATAGGGACAGGTTCTGAGTGACCAATTCCGGAGCGTGTAGAATGTTCTAGAGAAGTGCCACCACCATTCGGCTTTTATATATAAGGGAGATTCTTCCAATACCTGGAAGACAAGCCAGATAAGGCTTTTCTAAAAATTTCTGGAGTTCTGTCTGTTGGCGGAGGAACTTCAGGAACATCGGCATCGCTTCTGAGGTCGAGCTCTCCAAACCCATCCTCTCCATCCACATCCTAGAACAGAAAATACAAATTGTGAAGGCTTAGGAAGCCAAGCACACCAACCAGAATATGTATTACATATCATAAGCATTCTTGCAATAAAGCCGCACTGGCAGCTTGGCCTTACTGCAACAGACACAGATGTAGAAAGCAGCTGGAACACAGCAACCAGCTTATGAGGGGTGACACACAACTCAAAAACTTCACCTTGCCTCCCACAAATCAATATTTCATAAGCATCATTTTTCAAACATCAGAAAGTTCTAAAGTTTGGGAACATGGCTCTAAACTACTTTTCACACAGACTGACACCATGCACTGAGCCTGGATATAGCAAAATATTTAACTGAAACATTCTCAAAACCTGGCTTCCCAATCTCAATGTACATATATGTACCTAATTCAGCTTGTACACACAATGGAAATCCCAGGCCACTGGGCATGTACAGATTGTCTTCCAGCTCAAACTCATGCAGTCCTAACCAGACTGTCCTTGACCCACCAAGGATACAGAAGGAGGAGGAGGAGATTGGATTTATACCCCACCCTTCACTCAGAGTCTCAGAGCGGCTTACAAACTCCTTTCCCTTCCCCTCCCCACAACAGGCACCCTGTGAGGTAGGTGGGGCTGAGAGAGCTCTGACAGAAACTGTTCTTTTCAAGAACACATCTGACAGAACTATGGCTTGCCCAAGGTCATCCAGCCAGGGGTAAGTGGAGGAGTGGGGAATCAAGCCCAGTTCTCCCAGATTAGAGTCCATGCACTTAACCACAACACCATTCAGTTATTTCTAGGCAACCAGCATTCTTTATTCTAAACTTTCTCCCTAATGGTAAACAAAGCATGGCTTGAGAGCATGGCTACAGCAGCACTGACATAGGCAGGCAGAGCAGGACAACTCAAACAGCACAAACTTATGTTCAAAATGTGGAAACTTGTTTATCGTAAAAATAAAACTAGAAATGTTCCTGGAATTTTAAAAAGGTAACATAATAAGAAAAAAAAATGTAAGTATTCCTATAGTGACTAGTGCCTAGACCAGTCAACGGGGAAAGTCTTTTGTTGTTGTTGTTGATGGTGATGATGATGAAAAACAGCAACAGAAATTTGGGAGGGAAACTGAATTATATGCAATGCTAACATTTCACTTATATCCAATACTTACTTTTCAATACTTAAACTTCTTTTACTAATTTAACAACATAAAATACATTTATAAATTTTCCAAAAATATAAGAAAAATGTAAGAAAAATTGCAAGTATACTCAGTACTTAAGAAAGAGTTGCAAACTGCAATACCCTATTCCAGGATTTCCCAACCTAGCTATGGAGTCTGTTCCCCCCGCCCCCTTGCCCCCCCCCCCCCACAAGCCTCTATGGCTCTGTACATCTCTAATCTAACAATCCCACTTTATCGGCGGGTTTTTATGCTAGCGAGATTCAATCTTTTCCCCTCAGCTGTTGTTTTAGGCAGATATAGGGGTATCCCCTATAGGGACAGAACCTGCAATTGTCTCTATAGTGAACCTGATTCAGTTGCTCATATCCTTCTACGTTGTCCTCAATATTCTACTATGCATAGCTATCTGATTAGTCCCCAACTTACCTACCACAAAGAACCCGACTGACAATGATCTTAAATTTTTATTGTCTGATAAGTCCCCGGCAATTACTTTGTCTGTTGCCGAATTCTTAGCCTGTGTTTGGAAGCTTAGGGTAGGGGCGTACAAGCCTTAACCCCCTTGTATTTTTTAGAATTGCTATATTCTCAACTGAGGCTATTGTTTCCGAGAAGTTTATAAAAACGATTCCTTGTTGGTGCAGCATGGTGTAAATTGTTATAATCCATTACTTCGTGCTATTTATTTTCTATTTGTTTCATTGTTCTCTTTGCTGCTGTGTTATGCCAATAAAGGTCTATGTATGTATGAGTTCCCAACCTTCTGACACACGGGGGCCACATTAGAGTGCCCAGTGCCTAAAGAGGGCCAGATCTTAAGTGAAAATGTAACAGAATTATTAACCTACCTATTTAGATCAAAAGTAAACATTCAGAGGTCAATGAAGAAATGTTAACTTGAACACAATCCATTTTGGAACAATATTTTACTGTGGAATCCTTTTATCTAGCTACACATGCTTACGTAAGTGTGATTTTTTTGTGGCTATTTTCTGTTAGCCAAGGCATTAATGTCCAAGGTTTGTGACAGACACCCTTAAAACGTCATGTAAACGTTCATCTGTAAGTCTTGACCTACACTTGAATTTCACAATTTTCATCTTGGAAAAAGTTTATTCATAGATGTAAGTGGTGCCAAAGACCGTGGACATGCCTGCAGGTTGATAAATATATCAGGTAGACCAGAACACAAATCTAACAGACTATTTTCTTTGTCAATGTCTCTGAGATGATCACTGGCTTGCAAATCAATTAGTTCTATCTGAAAAAAGTTACTTGCATCTTCCAGTGCTACTTCAAATGGATTCTGAAACATTCTTATTTCCGTTTCATGCTTATGGCAATCAGTACATCTGTTCTCGAATTCCACCTACAATAGGTTAAATGCTATGATGTGTCTTTCAACACTGAATTGTAAATTTCTGTCCTTAAATTTTAGTCCATTACAGAATGAGAAGTTTGAAAAGTTACCTTCACTACCATGCTTCACAAGAAATGTTTAGTTTTGTTTCAAAAGCTTTTAAATTCAGAATTCAATTAAGAATGCAAAAGCTTTCAATTAAAAAGCTTTCAGTTCAGAATCCCCTGCAACCTTAGATTCAGTATGTTCAGCTGCTCTGTAATATCAGTTAAGAAAGACGAATCAAAAATCCATTCAGGGTCAGAAAGTACTTCTTGACCTTTCCTTTATTCTTGAGAAAGATATCAACTTCATGAAGACTGGAAAAACATTTGAGGACTTTGCCTCTGCTAAGCCACCAGACTTCTCCATATTCTGCATCTATCTCTAATGTAATTAATACTGAATACAACAATACACATCATACGTTCCCACTACGCAAGGTTTGCTGATGGAAGATGCAGTGAAATTGCATGGGAAGTGTATCGTGAATCTCTCTTCACTGATTTTTGTAACTACGCCACTTTTACTTCCCATCATACTTTCTGCACTATCAATTGTGATGCTTTTCGATTTATCCCAGCTCAAACCAAGATTTTCTACTGATTTACACACCTTCAAGAATATGTTTTCTGCAACTGTAGTGCCTTTCAAACTCTGCAGTACACACAACTGTTCTGTAATTCTGAAGTTGGAATCTATCCCACTGATAAAAATTAGTAGTTGAGCAGTGTCTATAATGTCATTGCTTTCATTCAATGCCAAAGGGGGGGGGATCAAAACTTTTTGCCTTGATAATCAGTGACACACGGATCTTTTCTCCTAGTTCTTCAACATGCCTGGTGATTGCAGATGCAAATAAACTGACACAACTAACGCAAGATACCTTATCAGGGCACATTTCTTCCATTACTTTAACTATGCACTTTTTAACAAATTCGCCATCAGTGAATGCTCTACCACTCTCAGCAATACATTTAGTAACATGATAGCTGGCCCTCACAGTAGACAGGCTCTCCTCAATGTGCTTTGTAAAACTATTTTGCTGCAAAAATATTGATTTTTAAGAGACTTTATCTTGTTCACTCGGACCTCTCCTTGATATATTGAGTAGCTCTTGTGACAGGGTTAGAAGTGCCTTTTTAACATCATACTCCTTCAATATTGAGACAGTTTCAAGACATATCAGGCAAAATGCTTTATCCTTGTTTAAAACAAAGAAGTACTCAGTAGTCCATTTGTCATTAAAGACACAGTGCTCATCTGCAATTTTTCGTTTCTTTGGAACAGCACTTTCTTTTGCAGATATCTTCTTACAGAATTTTTAGCAGAACAGCAGTTGAAGAGTTTCAATATAATCCTTGAATAAAATATGAGAAGTATACTTTTAGGGGCCTAACTCTTCCCTTTCCCATCAAATCCAACCCACTCTAGCTGCTACTAGCTGGTGATTTTCATTTTGACCATGGCAAAGAAAAGAAGAGACCCCTGCCTCCCTATCCACTACAGTTCTTCCCATATTCATGCACAGGCTGGGAAGAATTTTTTAAAAAGGGATTATGAATCTGACCTACCAGGTGGCAGAGTTGCAATCCTAAGTACATACTATGAAATTTATTTCTTAATA
Organism: Gekko japonicus; assembly: GCF_001447785.1. Taxonomy (NCBI): domain Eukaryota; kingdom Metazoa; phylum Chordata; class Lepidosauria; order Squamata; family Gekkonidae; genus Gekko; species Gekko japonicus. The sequence continues at coordinate 121,083 of NW_015168745.1, read as the reverse complement.
AACACACTGCCTTGAGGTTTAAATCTACACATGCTAATACTTGAAAAATTGGGGACCCTCCAAAAAAGAGCAGGTAGAAAGAAAGAGCAAATGAAAGGGCAGCCTCCCACCTGGAGCAGAGGATATGCCGTTAAATTGGCTTCAAATTATATGCAGGGGTCACATGCACAACTGCCTGCCAGCCAAGCCTCAATCATGAGAAGCAAAATGGCAGCCAGGGGGAGGGGAACTTGGCTGGAGGAAGATGTGCAAAGGGGAATCCCATAAGCTTCCCTGCTGAGAGAGTACTCCTTCCCTCTCAACCCAGATGCATAAGAAGAAGAGCTGGAGTGGGCGGGGGAGGAGGGGCAGAAGTAGGCAAGGCAAGTAGTCAGAGTAACCAGCTCTTGTTGAGGAAGGAAGAATCCTTTTGCCTGCAGCAGCAGCAACCTCACCAGTAACCTTGGAAGCCCTTTGCCTTCTGGCAACAATCAACAACTGACTTCCTCATACAATTAAAAGCACCAACTCTATTTAACCTTTCCAACAAAATTCAAAAGTTACAGAAGGTAACAGATAGCATTCATCAATGCAAGAGGACAGACAATTATAATGAGAACCACAAAGAACAGTAATTTAAACACCTGAGAATGCTGAAAGACTACCAGAGAATTCACACTCATCTGAGTGCAGGAAGAAGGATTCTTCAACAATTTGTGGGGGGTTTTGCCATCAAGTCACAGCCGACCTATGGCAACCCTGTAGGGTTTTCAAGGCAAGAGATGACCAGAGGTGGTACTGCCATTGCCTGTCTCGGGAGTCACAGCCCTAGACTGCACTTGTTATTACACTTGAACCATACACTTATGGTCTCTGCCTCGCCTGATTTACAGGAATTACCAACTGTGATTTAATCCTGGTTTGCAATTGTAGTTTCAAGGGGAAAAGACAAACCACATTTTTTGACATAAACAATGGTTTGCTGTGAAAATGGAAATCATTATTAGGACATGTTTGAATAGAGAGGGGTAAGGGAGGAGGGAGTACATAAGGATACCATATAACTGCTAACTAAGATCTGAACGAAGTTTAAGTCCAGTGGCACCTTTAAGACCAACAAGGTTTTTTATTCAAAGTGTAAGCTTTTGTGTGCAAAGCACATTTTAGATTGGGTCACCAGAGGCCAGCACTGGTTGCCGTACTAGTTGAAAACCAACGGTGATATCAGCTAAAAAATATCAAAAGAGATAAGTCAAAATTGCAGTGATAAGATTCCCAAGCACCTTGAACTTTCCACGAGAATTCTGCAGTCTTCTAGAGCTTGCTATAAAATAAAACAGATTGCTGAGAATTTTGTTTTTAAAAGCAATCAGACAATATTTATTCCACCTATTTCAAAAGAGATGAGTCAAACTCGGCTCAAACTTCGCAGAGAGCTGAACCATGGACCAAACTAGAAATGCTCTGGCAACTCTCTAGGAATGCTTCACAAACCCTCGCAAAACTACACTGGCATTCCCCCCCCCCTAATTTACAGGGTTAATTTATAAACTGTGGCAGATAAATAGTTTTGAGGCCTCAACAGCCTTAGGAGAGGTGCAAAATTAAATTGCCATCACTACCACATAGTAGTAGTCAAGTATCATTTGGCGGAGATCAGATTTCAGTGGTTCAGTTCTCAAAGTGAAATGTAGGGATTTGGGAAATATAAAGAACTGACAGCTGAAGAATGGGGTTCTTTACTGGGTTCCTGCCCATTAAACACTTGTGCATTTATTGAAGAAAGCAGAAAGGCAGAGTAGTGAAGTGTACTAAAGGTAAGTGGGAGAGGAGGTCCATGTGTACCTTCCGAACTTTTGCCATTCAACTCAGCTAGGGGCCAAGGGGCTGACCTATTTTTCATGTGCTTTAATTTTCCCCTCATGAGATCTCAGAAATTAAGCTGGGTTGTCCCTGATTAGTACTGGGATGGGAGACCACCAAAGAAGTCCAGGGTAGCTACACAGAGGCAACAAATGGCAAACCACCTCTGAACGTCTTTTGCCCTGAAAACCCTATGGGGTTGCCGTAAGTCAGCTGCTACTTGATGTCACTTTCCACCACCAACTTTCCCCACAACCTGAACTAAGACAGGCCAGCTCCTTTCCTCATCTGAGCAGTTCTAGACAGGCTGTGCTGAATCACCAAGAGAAGAAACTAACTAGAATAACTGATTTAAATCAAGTTTCCATCTGCAGAGTTCATACAAACTGAGTGATAACTATTAGAATATGTCTACTTTAAATCCTACTAGGAAGGTAAACCAAATCTATTGCCCTTACAGCCTTTAGCATTCAAATGGTCTAACTACTGAGAGGAAAGGCGCAACTGGGAAATTAGTTTATTGATTTATTTTATTAACAAAATTTTATGTCCCCACCTTTTGTCCTCAGCACAGCCACTGGCAGCTAACAGATTAAAAACATATAATAAAAAATACATTTGGAAACAAAGCAAAAACACATCACTACAACAATTAAAACCAAAACTAAACTACACATAGTAAAGGTAAAGGTTTCCCTTGCTCGAAAGCCAGTTGAATCCGACTCTAGCAGGTGGTGCTCATCTCCATTTTCAAGCCTAAGAGCCAGCGCTGTCTGAAGACTTCTCTGTGATCATAAGGCTGGCATGACTAAATGCTGAGGTGCACAGAATGCTGTTACCTCCCCACCGAAGCAGTACCTATTTATCTACGTGCAATTTCTTCTTTTCGAACTGCTAGGTTGGAAGGAGCTGGGGCCATAGACAGGCGCTCGCTCCGTCACACGGCACTAGGGTCTGCAGCTCAGCATCTTGACCTCTGAGCCACCACGGCTCCTATAACTACACATACAAAAACATAAAAACTGCAGTTACAACATAGGGCAAGGAGGAGGGATCACTGACGGAAGAGTCTCTTTTGGGAGAGAGTTCCAGAGTTTTGGAGCTATGACCAAGAGACCCTCTCCCAGGTTGCCACCTGCCTAATCTCAGAAGGCAAGGGCACCCAAAGCAAGGCCTTAGAAGATACTCATAGTGGTCAAGTAGGTTCATAAGGGAGTAGGCAGTCCATCAGGTATGCTGGTCCCAAGTCACACAGGGTTGTAATGAACACCAGAATCTTGAATTGTGCCCAGAAACAGACTGGAAGCCAGTACAGACTGGAGTGATGCAGTCTCTATGACCTCCCCCTCCAGCCAACATCCTGATTGCAGCATTCTGCATCAACTGAAGTTTCTGAACACTTTTCAAGGGTAGCCCCACTTAAACTACATTGCAATTATCTAATCTAGATGTAAACAGGGTGGCCAGATCTTTTCTGCCCAGGAAAGGCCAAAGCCTACTAACCAGTCAAAGCTGGTAAAAGGCATTCTTGGCCCCGGTTGCCACCTACTTATCCAACAGCAGGCCTGGGTCCAAGAGTACCTCCAAACTACAGACCCGTTCTTTCAATGGGAGTGCAACCCCATCCAGAACAGTGACAACTTAAGTTCTGGGTCAGACATGCTTATCAGTAGGACTTCCATCTTGCTGGGATTAAGCTTCAGTTTACTAGCCTGCATCCACTTCAAGACTGCCTCCAGACACCAGTTCAGGGTTTCTGCAGCCTCTCCGGGATCAGCTGGAAGCACAAGATAAAGCCAGAAGTGGCCAGACAGTCGAGAACTGGGATATAAATTCTAGAGACGCCATCTTGGACTTTTAAAATCTGCTTTTTAACTTTTTGTCAGAATCCTGATTAGAATTTTATGGTTTTAACATCTGTTGTGGCTACATGTTCTGTTGTATATCGTCCAGATCCCTGCCTAGCAGGGATAGGGTGATTAATAAATCAAATTAACCATCATCATCATCTGCATACTGGTGAGAACCCAGCCCAAACCCAGCAGTTTCATACAGATACTGAAAAGCTCAGGGGACAAGAACAAATCTTGTGGGACCCCAATGGCCAACGGACAGGGCAGCAGTCCCCCAGTACTATTTTCTGAAACTAACCCTCCACAGGACTGAACTAATCAAAAGTTTCTTTAGATTACAAGGACTTCTAAGCTGTACTGCAAATGAATTCTTCTCCATAGGAATGCATCTAACCCAAGGCAGCCAAAGAGCTCGAAGGAGTTGGCCTTACGTAGAAGCCACCCCAAGGAAAACTCCACCCATCTGGTCCCTAGCACAGGCCTCAGTGGTATTTGGAAGATGGCGGCTCCAAGCTTTAACCCATATAAAGGTGGGCAATGCAACCTCAAGCTAATTTCCAAAGTCTTCAGAAGGTTACAGTAAGAATTGCATCTTTCTAGCTCCTATTACTAAGGATGGAAGGAAATGGAACATCTTTCCTTAAAAGACAGCATCTGCAGTCTCGCACATCCACTCTCATATTACTGAAGTCAGCAAACTCTTCACAGAACCCTTGGCAGAGTGTCTACAGAAAACTGACTAGTGGTTCAATGCATTTTCAGCTGCTAAATTACATCAAGACAAAAGGAATGCTTTAGCAATATCACTGCAAAGCTTAAACAATTGGCTTGTTTGCTGCACCAAGTTAAAGTGGAACAGACTGGGTAATCACTACATGGTAGTGAAAACTAACGGCCATTCTATGGCTATGCAAGCTTCATCACAAAAGCGATAAAGGCTTTTAATTTGAGCTTCCTGTGTGATTTCTCACAATGAATATTTCAAGATCGATATCTGAGATCACACTGAATATTTTGAGACGGGGAGGGACAGTGGCTCAGTGATCGAACATCTCTGCTCTGCATGCACAAGGTCCCAAGTTCAATCCCTGGCATCTCCAGTTAAAAGGACAAGGCAGGAGGTGATGGGAAAGATCTCTGCCTAAGACACTGGACAGTCCCTACCAGTCGGAGTAGACAATACAGACCTTGATGGACCAATGGTCTAATTCAGCACAGGGCAGCTTCATGTGTCCATCTAGATCTCCGATGCTATCATTTGTCTCTGCTTTCCCAGCATGCCAGAGAACAGAAGTCTCAGCATCACGCACCCAGAAGTCAGAGGTTTGGATTCCAAATACAATTGCTGCTACAGACATTCTGAACTCTGCATGCCCACAGTACATTAGTTAACATGCTGTGCAATCCTATGTATCCTTACTTAGAAATAGGTTCCTCTAAATTGAGTGGCACTTATATCATTAACTGGGCACAGGACTGCTGCCAGTACCATGCTGTCGCAGGCAGTGCAGTCTGACACAGAGTCACACCTTTACAAGTTCATTGACTTTCATGGACTTAAAAGGACATATCCCTGCTTAGACTGCATTGTTCAATACTTTTTGAAGGATAATATTATGAGGACAAAAAATGTGCTCCTCTTTTAAAAGACTATTGCAATGCCTGCAAATGTTATTAAAACCAAGTAAGAAAGAGTAATAAGGAAAGTGGTGTTTTTAAACTACTGAGAACCTAAGAGTGTTCACACGTCTGTCAGAAACTACCGATTACATAATATTTAAACTGTGTCACTCCACTTCTCTTCCTGCATAAATTTCCAAGCAATATATAGTAAGTGGGGGGGGGGGCACACACACACACACACACCTGGTCCTGCCATAGCCAAGAATACATTGTTTCCAAAGATGTCAAAATCCTGGAAGATACAATCTCTTGAATAAACGTTACATATAAGGAAATGTTTTGAATAACATCACTAGGCTGTTTTCAGGCTTAAAATTTAATTCATCTTCATAGTAAATGTTCAGAAGAAATTCCATCCCAAACCAGGACTAGTTTTTCCCCCCACACTGGGGTAGTAGTACAAATAAGAAAGTCCTGGGTTCCAAGATGAGGGAAACTGTTTTGGGTGGGGCACTGAGATAATATATGCAAAGTAACTTTAACACTTGAAATGAACTGTACGAACATTTAGTATTCCTACGTCTATGTACCAGTATCATTATTTCTGTTTCAAGCTCTCCCTGTAGAATGGTTTCCTTACACAAGTTACCTGGATTTGTAAATTCCTTACCTTGCAGAGGACGTATTTTGTTTATTTATTTATTTTCTTAAATTTCTACCCCGCCCTCCCAGCCAAGGGCGGCTCAGGGCGGCTTACATAAAATCAGCATACATTTACAATAAAACCATTAAAACAATGTTAAAACTAGTTAACAATAACACAGTAGGTGCTAGTATTGTTGTACCTGATGCTGTACCTGATGTACCTGATAATGTAATATTATGTTCTTATGTTCTTATGTCCTTATGTTCTAATTGTTTAGGAGTATGTGGTTATGAAGAACCCACCTCGGTGCTATGCACTGGACCACGCTCTCCAACTCACACAATTTTACATTTTAAAAAATGGATTCCAAGAAGGCAGGTACCAGGTCAGAGAATGTATTGCAAGCTGCTTTAAGATTCTACTGTGAGAAATAAAGGCAACTACCTATTTCATAACATGTGCTTTGCATTCCAACAGCTTCCCACAAACTGCTGTTGAGAAAGCTCAGTCTTGCACTGCATGAACTGTCCTAAGACAGGCATAGCAGCACCAAGCACTGGGCACCCATGGAAAAACTTCCTTTAAAAATACAGGCTACGCAAATCATTGTAGGTCTCCATTTCAACATTCAACTGACCACTCCACCCCCATTCACTACCACCTGCATCAAAGGCCTCAGAACCACTGGGAGCTACAAGCACCAACCTAGTTAACTAGCCAGTTCTGGAAAGAGGAATGGCAAAGCCATGTGAGATTCTCTAGCATTAACACAAACTGCTAGTGATGACCTCATAAATAACTGAAGCATACTGTCTCTCCCTCTTTGCCCTCATACACCCCACTCTGGCTCAAGAACAAGCTAGCTGATCTAAAGCTTCCAACTAGGTAGTAATAAATCGTTGTCCAACTTATCTCAGAAATTATTTACAAGTACTATTTTAAGAGGCAATAAAAGACTATTGCTGAAGGACAGAATGCATGCTTTTGATATATGAGGCTCCAGATTTTGTTCCCAGTGTTTCTAGTTCTGTCTGAGCTACTGGACTGCCAAGTTCAGAGGAAATGCCAGTCATAGAGGACAGGATTGGAGGGGACCTACTCATACAACTTTCTGTCTTTATTATTTAGAACCTTTTATGCAGACTTTCACCCAGCTCAGGGTCCCCAGAGCAGCAAACCATCAAAATATTAGAACATTTTAAAATGCATTTGTGTGTTTGTAAAATAAGAACAATTCAACAAAACAGAAACATAGATATGCATACACATGAGCAGGAAAGAGGGTCAGTCAGGGTCACTGAAGGAACAACGAACAAAAGAGAAGAGTCTTCTCCTGATGGCAGAAGACAGTGATTTGTTGTTGTTGCTGTCAAGTCACAGCTTGACGGCAACCCTGTGGGGTTTTCAAGGCAAGAGATGTTCAGAGGTGGTTTGCCATTGCCTGCCTCTGCGTCACAACCCTGGTATTCCCTGGTGGTCTCCCATCCAAATACGGGCCGACCCTGCTTAGCTTCCAAAATCTGATGAGATCAGGCTAGCCTGGGCTATCCAGGGCAGGGAAGAAGACAGTGATAGAAGGGGACAAGCCAATGTCCCTAGGGAGAGAATTCCACAGTTGTGGTGCCAGGACTGAGAAGGCCTGTTCATGGGTTGCCATGCATCTAACCTCAGAAGGGGAAGGAACCCAAAGCAGGGCTCCCAAACTTGACCCTATCAGAGTACGCAATCCTTAAGGTATGCTGGCCCCATTATACGTCAACACCAGTGACTTGAATTGGGCCTGGAAGTAACATGGGAGCCAGTGCAAGCGGAACAAAACTGGAGAGATATAGCCTCTATGATCCATTCTAGTCAGCATTCTGGCCTCTGTACTAACTGTACCTTCCAAACACTCTTTAAGGGGAGCCCAGGGTACAGTGTATTGCAGTAGTCCGATATAAACGTAACGCCACCTTAGATTATGAATGTCAAATGTTTCCTTTATCTCCCCCCTGCTGATGGAATCTACCTTGCCAAATAAAAGCTTGTTACCTCCACTTGTCACATCATGACATTTTTAGAGCTGGGGAGCCTGGAGTCGATTTATAGAGACCCCAGCTTCATTGATTCATTTATTCCAATGAGAGAAACAGGACCGATCCAAGTGTCAGGCTACACATATGGAAAGGTTCACCCAGGCTCCTGCCCCTGAAGCCTGGGGGACCCTGCAGAGCCACTTTGGATGTGGCGCAAAGTATTCCTACCAGAATATAAAATCACTAACCTCTTCACGCGTATGTGGAAGCACTGCAGGTGAACATAAGGAAATCTCTAGATTCCAGCTTTAGTTCACAAAATATAGCAAAAATGTGTTATAACCCTGGAGAATGACCACTTTCATGGTGGAAAGTGCCACTGAGTCACAGACATCTTATGGTGACCCACATAGGGTTTTCAAGGCAAGAGATGAACAGGGTGGTGTGACAAGGGTGGTGTTGTCAGTACTGTCACACACACACACACACACACACACAGCCTTACTAATGGGCACCTCCACCTCCAGAGGCAGTAAATCTCTGAATGAAACATCAGATGAAGACCTTGACCTCTATGTCCTATTTGCTGGTCCCTGTAGGACAACTGGTTGGCCATTGTGTGAAAAAGGATGCTGTACAAAACAGACCACTGGTCTGATCCAGCAGGATACCTCTTACGTTACATTTACATGTTCTCAGAGGGGCAACAGTGAAACATGACTGGTTGCCCAATTCCCGCATAAAGCAAAGTTTATTTCTCATAGACAGTAAATGGCCTGGACCA
>NW_015168745.1:99834-108530 GCF_001447785.1 Gekko japonicus | reverse complement strand
TCCGTGGTCATGTGGTCGGCATGACTAAACACCAAGGCGCACGGAACACTGTTACCTTCCCACCGAAGTGGTCCCTATTTATCTACTTGCAATTTCTTGCTTTCGAACTGCTAGGTTGGCAGGAGCTGGAACTAGAGATGGGGGCTCACTCCATCATGCGGCACCAGGTCTCGAACTGCTGAACTACTGGACCTTCCACAGCCTGCAGTTCAGCGTCTTAACCACTTGAGCCACCGCAGCTCCTTTAGTGTGAGCTAGCTCAGTTTTTTAGCCTCTGGCTCACACATTTTTGTCTTCGCTCAGGAGGGATGGCTCCACAGCGAACTAATCTTTGCAGTAGCCCAATCGCTCGCTTACAGCTTCAATGCCAGTAGCTCACAAAGTAGAATTTTTGCTCACAAGACTCCACAGTTAGAGGGAGCATTGGTTCGAATCCCTACTCAACCTTGGCCCATAACCTACCTGACAGGGTTGTTGTGAGAGAAAATGGAAAGGAGAAAAGTGTAAGCCACTTGGAGTCCCTGTTGGGGAGAAAGATAGGGTACAAATGAAGTAAATAAAATAGAAAATGAGTATAATCACTTACAGTACTAAAAGATCAGAACATATTTTGTTCACAGTGCACGTTATCACATTTTCTAAACTGGATACTTGCAAAAAACCACCCACAGAGACAAAATATATTGGCGATGAATCACTAAAGTTAAAAACAGGGAAACAAAACTTTGCTAATAATTGATTGGAATTAAAGAGGGAATTTGATAAACATCTGGAGCAGAGATCCATCAGTAGCTATTAGCTACAAGGTATAGATAGGCCCCGGTCACACGGGAGGTTTAGGGACGGAAGAGGGATGGATCGGGGGCGCAGCAAACGGGCGCGATCACACTGCAACATCTGGGAAGCGGTGCGCACCCGTCCCCGATCCGGCCCTTCAGGCTGAAAATGCACATAAAAAAAGAACCTGCAAAAGAGCAGGACTTACCTGAAACGCCGCAGCAAGCGTGGCTGTGAGATCGCCGGCGCGCCCGTCTGCAGGAGCAATCGAGGCTCCCGACCGAACTGCGCATGCACACACATGCGCAGCCAGCTGCCTCACTCTCCCTTCAGTGGCTTCCCCCCGGCATCTGATCGTGCAGGGGAGGAACTGCGTGGCAGCTCAGGGGATCTATCTGATCCCGCCGCCACGTGTCTCTTTTGGTAGCCGCACTTTGGCAGTGCTTTCCCCCCCCATGTGGCAGGGGCCATAGGAACTCTTGGTCTGGGGCAAGTGATGCTCTGCATTCTTGGTGCTTGGGGGGGCAAGAATGGGAGGGCTTCTAGTGTCCTGGCCCCACTGCTGGACCTCCTGATGGCACCTGGTATTTTTGACCACTGTGTGACAGTGTTGGACTGGATGGGCCATTGGCCTGATCCAACATTGGCTTCTCTTATGTTCTTATGTATGTTCGTGTTACTAGGTTTGCATTACTAGGTGAGGAGGAAGGATAGACCTTTATGGAAGGTCAAACTTAACACTAAAAAACTGTATTTTTTTCATTTTTGCTATATTTATAAAGGGTTTCTTTAAAATGTTGAGGAAAATTATTGATAGAGGGAGATGGGGGTTCTAAACTTCAGCCTTCCATGGTTTTAGTTCAAATCTGACACTTAGTTTTAGTGGGGGGGCATTGTTCTCCTCTGAGCCATCCTCTACAAAGCCCTTCATGGCCTTAGACCCTCATATCTGCGAGACCACCTCTCCCTGTATGCATGGCAGCTTTGCACATCTGAGCAAGGTCTTCTGCAGGTGCCAACTTGCAAATGGGCAAAATGAACAACTGCCCCTTACGCATGGCCTTCTCCACTGTGGCCCTCGCCTTGAGGAATGGCCTGCCTGAAAAGGTCAGGAAAGCTCCCGCTCTCCTGCCTTTGCACAAACTATGCAAAACTGAATTATTCAAGAGGGCTTTTCTACACAGGCAGCAGAGCTGCAGTAGACTGAATCATTCACAAAGTTACTTGGATAAATTATTAGAGATTGTGGTCTATACAACTGTATTTCGCTTACTGAAACTCTGATCCTACTGTAATTTTTGCATCATTGAATGTGTCATGTTAACACTTATGTTTTGCATATAATGCCAGAAAATTGTAAAAAACAAGATTTTTAACTTTATGCATATATTGACATCCGCAAGAATGTTATATGCTAAACATTGGAGGAAAAATGAAGTGCCCTCTAAAGAAATTATAAACAAAACACTTGAGACTGCGGAGATGGATAAAATAACTTTAATTTTGAGAGGACAAGATGAAGGAAACTTTGAAAATACATGGTTACGATTTTATAAATAATTGGAAGATTACAACAATTAAAACATACGGACATATAACCGAATTAGAAAATAATATGAACTATACTTTTAATTATAATGCAAAACATTTTTTCATAAAAATATAAGGTGGAAAACATGAATTTATAAAGTAGGCACTGTATGAGGTAACAAAATAGTTAAGATAATGATGTAAATGGTACCCCAAATTTTTATGTATTTGTGTTTGTTTGTCTGTTGGTTGTTTGTTATAAAAAAATAAACTCTTTTTAGAAAAAACAATGTATGCTTTGCCTCAGTTCTGTTTTCAGATTTCTGATTGGCTTTACTACCTTAATCAGATTGTACTGTTTATTGACTGTCCTATCCTGTCAGACTGACTCACTCTGTGCTGTCCGCCTTGAGTTCAAGTAAGAAAGGCGGACTGTAAATAATACAAATAAATAATTTGCCCGCACTTAGAATTAGTGCTCCAAACTGGCCCTCATTTGTTTGGGGGAACACTTTGAGGATTTCTCTGTGTCCCCACATGGGGCACTACTGGACAAGCTATTCTTCTAACCCCTTTCCTCCAGCCTTAGAAGGTCCTGGCCTGACTGCTGGACCTCCTGATGGCACCTGGTATTTTTGGCCACTGTGTGATGGAGTGTTGGACTGGATGGGCCTTTGGCCTGATCCAACATTGGCTTCTCTTATGTTCTTAAATTTCTAGGTGGGGAATGGAGGTTGCTTGTCTGAAGCAGTAGAGAATCTTGGAGACCTGGAATGGGTGCATCCAGGAGGAACTATGCAGAACTTAAGGTCTCAGGGTCAGTCTCCACAAGAAAAGTGAAATGAAGCAAATTTTAAAAAGTCTCACTTAAATACATATGTGTCATCAAGTTACAGCCAGCTTGTACCTGCCTCAGCAAAGGGCTTTCAAAAGCCATTCAGAGGAGGTTTGCCATTGCTGTCCTCTGCAGAGTTTTCCTTGATGGTGTCCCATCCAAGTACCAACTGTGCTTAGCTTTTGAGATCTGACAAGATCAGGATATACCATGCCAATGTCCCTCCGAGCTTCTCAGTTGGTGCCAAAAAAAGAGACCTTTCTCAGTTGTGTGTGTGTAAAGTGCTATCACGATGCTGCTTATAGCCATCCCAGCAAGGGGCTTTCAAGGTGCGTGAGAAGCAGAGGTGGTTTGCCACTGCTTTCCTCTGCAGAGTCTTCCTTGGTTGTTTCCCATCCAAGTACCAACCCTCCTTAGCTTCTGCGATCTGACGAGATGAAGCTACACCATGCCACTTTCCCTCCAACCATCTCAGTAGGTGTCAAAAAAACCCCTGAAGAACTACTGATAATCACTGTGGACAGTACTGAGCTTCCTGGGCCATCTGTCTATCTCTGCATAAAACAGTTTTCAATATGAACTTCTCCATAGTCATCATAGACCTTTGTGGGTTTTATATTCAAGATCTCATCTTTCTATCCATATGCGTAAATTCAGTAGGATTGCCTTTCAACACTCACAATTGCTCCTGGAAAATGTAATCCATACCTGGCCGACAGGTACAGATTATATTTCTCCACCCTTTAAACACCAAGGACATGCTCAAATGTTCAAACCAAAGGGAAGTCCCATTTATGTTGATGAAAAGAGTTACGCCTTATTTCTCCAGGTGGAGAAACCCTATGACTTAACTCTCATTGAAATCAATAGAACTTGGATAGTTAGAAGGGTGTTTGGAGGCATCCAGTTCCATGCCCTGGCCTTCAGGATGCGCTCTTGATGTTTCAAGTCGGAGAATGACTGAACAGACTTACTCCAGATGACATCAAAGGACTAGAGCTCTCTGAGGAAGTAGACTTCTCCCTTGTCTGTTCCACTTCAAGCTGCTAACATGACTAAATGCTGACCCTGACCAAACCGTTTCCTCTGCACCCAAAACTAGACACTTGGGGATAAATGTGCTATAACCTTGCTTTCTACCTGAAGGACTACTTCCGTACAAGCCTACCCAACTGCTGTGGTCCTATTTTGAGGCCCTTCTTTGGGTGCCTCTAAGGCTAGATGTGGGGCAAGCCAAGAGAGGTCCTGCTTGGTTGTGGTACCGAGATTATGGAATCGCTCCCCGGGAATATTTGTCTGCCTCCTTCTATCGCTGGTAGAAGCTCCTTCTGTCACCTGCTGGTGGAAGACTTTTTTTGTTTTGCCTGGCACTTCCTCCATCATCCCTTCTTCCTGCCTTGTGTTTTAATTTGCTATGCATATTTCAACATATCTTAATGGTTTTTATGATTTAGTTTACCATGTATTTTGTGTATTGTGTTTGTTCCAATAGTTAGCCCCCTTGATGGCCCTGATTGGGCAGAAACCCAAGATATACATATTATAAAGACATGTGTTTGGTGGGGAGGAGCATTCAGTGCAGATCAAGAGGGTATGTGAGGTGAGGGCGGACGCGCCTTTCATTGTGCGAGTTACGTGGTCTATGTTCAGCCTTTTCTGTCTGCTAAAATGGACAAATAGAAGGATCCGTTGGAATTGGGTACCACGTGGCTTGCACGAAACGGATCTATGGACATCCACTGCCCAAATAACCACCATGTGAACGTGCTCAGAATCCTGGTAATCGGATGCAAACTGAACTCTGAAGCTACAGACCCCATTTAGACACATGAAGCTGCCATGTACAGAATCAGACCGTCAGTCCATTAGAATCAGTATGGTCTACTCAGACTGGCAGCAGCTCTCCAGTGTCTCAGAGTGAGGTCTTTCACATCACCTGGTATCTGACTGTTCCTTAAGTGGAGATGCCGGGGATTGAACCTGGGCCCTTCTGCATGGCGAGCAAATGCCCTACCACTGAGCCACAGCTCTGTGCCTAAAGACTGTTGATAGACCTTGACTGTGTCTAATCCTTACAAAGCAAAACTAATGGCCGTTGTGGTGTCTCATTGTACTGAAAAATGCTTGTCAGCTACTCATTGCCAAGTTTTTTACGACTGAACCAGTCAAGCAACCTCTGACTGTCCCTACCCCGCACGTACAGGGCAAGCTTCAAGTCTGATGGGGCCCTAGGCAAAATGCCATCCTATGGCCCAAACGTTTAAGTACTTGCACATTCACAGACATGATACTTCTTCCCTCCTGGCACCTCTTTCGTTGGTGCCTACATGTCATGAAAGAGGGAGAGAAAGTTGAATACAACCTTCCTTCGGTGCCCCTCCCCACCAGAAATGGGAGGCCACCCTTGAAGTATATGTGACATCACAGAGACCTCTAGTGATCTCCCATTTCCACCTGGGAGGGGCACTGTTGGGAAGCAGTGGAGCAGTGGTCACGTATCACCCATCAACTGCTTTGTTCCTGAACTGGCATTTCCTGCCAGATGGACATTTGGTTATCAATGGAACTGGCTAACTTCATCAGCACTACAATGGCCAACTTCATCAGCACTACAATGAAGCATCCTGACACCTGGATTTCACACCTGTCCAGATGGCATACTTACAATATTGGCCTCCTAGGTAACCTCCCTCCCTACCTGCAACCAATAGGATTGTTTTTGGGACGGACTAACAAGTAGGTGGGTCAAGAGGTTGGCACAGTTACCACCCACCTCTTGGACCTCCTATAAAAGGAGAGAACCAGTCACCTGACTCTTCCTAGCTAGCACTCCCCCCAAGACGACCCCTGTCTGCTTTTACCCCTCTTGAGTCCCACTTGCTATCCCCAACCCTTGCCTCTACTGCCCACGTGTTCCGTCTGGTTCTGGTCGTGTGTGGATTCCCTTTGTTTCCATTTCTTCCCATCCATTCTTCCTTGGAACAACCAAGCTGCAAGACAGATAAATATTGCCTTCATCACCCCTACCTGCTAATGCAACTGTGTTTATTTCCTACTGTAACTCTTAAGACTTGATTGAATGTGTGCATGCATCAGTATTGTTTGTATGAGATATCCTTTACTGGTAACCCTTGGTGGGATCAGGACCTTGGTATAAATTGGCAAGAACCCATTT
The DNA here is from genome assembly GCF_001447785.1 of Gekko japonicus. NCBI lineage: Eukaryota > Metazoa > Chordata > Lepidosauria > Squamata > Gekkonidae > Gekko > Gekko japonicus. Next base: position 102,213 of record NW_015168745.1, on the reverse strand, counting down.
ATAAATTGCCAATTGCTGTAAATAAAGCAATTCGGCTAACATAATGCCATACAATCCACCCTCCAAAGCAGCCATTTCCTCTGAGGGAACTCTTTTCTAGTCTAGATATCAGTTCTTATTCCAGGAGCTCTCCAGACCTCACATGGAGGTTGACAACTCTGAAACACTAGTCATACTATGTTTACTCCCCCCTTTCCAATTAACATTTCCCCTGTTTAGTGTCGTGGTTAGGAGCGCGGACTCTAATCTGGGAGAACTGGGTTGGATCCCCCACTCCTCCATGTGCAGCTGTTGGTGTGACCTTGTGTCAGTTATGAGTTCATTCAGAGCTGTTCTCTCACAAGCAGTTCTCAAAAGAGCTCTCTCAGCTCCACCTACTTCACAGGGTGTCTGTTGTGGGGAGGGAAAGGTGATTGTAAGCCGCTCTGAGACTCCTTCGGGTAGTGAAGGGCAGGGTATAAATCCATCCATCTCCTCCTCCCAGGTCAGGTTCTCTGATGAAGGGAGCTTTGGCTCTTGAAAGCTCAGACCCTGGAAGTCTCATTGGTCTCTGAGGTGCTACTGGACTCGGGTATGGCTGTTTAACCTCCATGTCAACAGAAGTTTCCATCCCAATGTTTTTCTTCCAGCAGAATCTTAAGTCTTAGCAGGACAAAACGACAACTTCTAGACAGATTAGCTGTTTCATTTCTTCCTGAAGAGCTGGTCTAGATTAACCCTACAGCATACCAAGAAAAAATGTTCCTGCCGCTGAAACCTTCTAAAATTTCTGTTCCCCTTCCGTTCCTTTAGCCAGATCTGGTCTTACCACAGCTGAGTACAACTGTCAATCAAATGACGGTTAAAGGAATAATTGTGCAATACATTCCAGTGACTCATGCTGCTGCATTCCTGTTTCCATGGCTGAAGTATTAATGGCTCACAGGGTGTCATTACTAGACACTGGGCAAACATCATACTAAAGAAGAGGTGAGAATAGCACGAGCACTTCCATAGGCATCTCTGCCCTCAAAAGCGGAACAAATCACATCTGATCAGGACTGCCTTACATTATTTTTTGTCATGGGGGTTTCCTCTAGGGCTGGCCAAATATGCCACTGAACAAATAGCTATTTGATTGCAAATCATGAACACACCCGCTAATACCTGGGAGGGGGGCTTTGTTTTTTTTAATTGAATGCTTGAAATTGTTCTAAACTGCATTACAGATGTTTGGCACATTTGGTCCCTGTTCTTTCCCCCACCTACTGTTTGCCCAGTCCACGTGGTCCCCTGTCAAAAAGGTCTCCCCTGCCCAACCCAGGCTGAAAACCTTTTCGCCAAGAGGCTGGCAAGCTGGAAATTACAAAAGGTGTTAGAGACACCTGTGCACCTTTAACCTGGGTAGGCTACCACCAGTCTTCTGTCCCTCCAGTCAGGAGCCAAAGGACAAACTCCTGACCTTACCGGGATTAACTAGGGAGTCCTCCCTGCAAGGGTGATTCACAGCAGGAGAAACCCACAAGATTACGAGAAATGTAGTGAACCGCCACTCTTAGCCACTAGATTTTCTTATTGCAGCCACAGAGACAAGGAACCAGAGTTTGGTGAATAAAATATATTTTTATTAAGCTGCAAAGAGTATTATTAAAAGGTACAAGATTATTTAAAAGGGTACTGTAAGGAAAAAAACAATAAAACTAGAGATTAAGAAGCTTAACTAGACACTAGAACCTTGTTTCTCAAATGGCAAGATTTTACCCATTCGATACTCTGGGTCCAAAGCGTACTTCTTCTCCAGAGTCCCAAAAGCCAGGCTGTTTGACTTCAGCAGCAAAGTTCAAGATGGACCAAAGTGAGCAAGGTGATGGCACATGTCAGCATAACATGCAAACACCATCAAGCACCCTGAACAGGTTTCAAGGCAGGTAATTTCCCATTTGAATCCTAGAGTGATACTAGGCCTCTGCGCCAATTGGGGTTCAAGCGATGTCCTATAGATACAAGTAGGCCAATCAGTGAAAGGATTATTTCATTGGTCATGTCAGAAGATCAAGCCGTATGATCTGCAGCTTCACACCACCCCCTTCTCACAGGGCTTAATTGCTTTGGAATGTTAATTTGGAAGCCAAGGCTGGAGAGAAGAACATGTTATCTTTGCAGGTGGAATTCCCCTCTCTACAGCATGTCTGTGTGAAACTTTGGAGACTTAAAGACAATAATTGTAAGAAAGGCAGGCTGCAGCCAGACTGAACCAGACTGTTAAAACAGAACTCAATTTGAGTGAACCAAAGTTCTTGACGGCACCCCCCCCCCAAGGGTGGCCTAGGCTAGGCTAGCTTGACCTCATCAGATCTTGGAAGCTAAGCAGGGTTGACCCTGGTTAGTACTGGGATGGGA
>NW_015168745.1:93586-99716 GCF_001447785.1 Gekko japonicus | reverse complement strand
CGGTCCCCCCCCCCCCCGGCAACTCTGAGGCATTTAAATACCTCCCGGTACCTTCCCCAGCCTGTCCAAGGGCCGGCTTGCCCAGGTGCCCCACAGTCACGGGGCGCGCGGGCAAGCCAAAGGAAGGTACGGGGTGTGGCCTAATATGCTAATGAGCTGCACTGTCAGGGGTGTGGCCTAATAGGCTAATGAGTTTTGCTGTTGGGTGTGGCTCATTATGCTAATGAGTTCCTGCTGGGCTTTTTCTACAAAAAAAGCCCTGGAGACCACTAAGGACAACCGGAATTGCTATATGGAGGCATTATTTTTTAATTATTTTCAATACAATACAAAAAAAATTGCATAAAGTGGAACAGATATTCGGTAATAAGCTGGAGAAGAATCAGGACAAATTGAAGCGTCATGAAGGGACCTAGCAGAGGCTTCAAAAATACAAAAGGTCTTGATAATAGCGATTATTGGGGAGAAAATCCCCATTAGACAAGTATGCGACCACTGGAAACCTTGCGACTTGATGGCACTTTATACCACTAACAAAGGAGGGTGGGGTTTTTTTTGGTGTCTGAATCAATGCTCCCGCTTAGCTGTGGAGTCTTGTGAGCAAAGATTCTACCGTGCGAGGTACCGGCATTAAAGTTGTGAGGGAGCAATTTGGCTACTGCATACATTAGTTTGCTCTGGAGCCATCCTTCCTGAGTGGAGACAAAAATGTGTGAGCCGGAGGCTAAAAAACTGTGAGCTAGCTCACAGTAACTCAGCTTAGAGGGAACACTGGTCTGAATCATGCTGGGGGCAGGGAAGCTGTGCAACTTGGCTTTCGAGTGCTCCAGCATTGCCCGTCTGCCTTGCTCCACTCCCAAACTGAGTGTGCTAAGTTGGATCGCCAATCGTTTATACGTTTCGCACACTGCTGAATGCTGCTGACTGGGTGGGTACAGAACTTTGAGCTGAGAAGGGAAACTAACTTAACCCTGAGAACTAAGATCAAGAACCTGAAAAGGTAAGTCAAACTGAGGAAAGGGCCAACAATTAAAACTCAGTGTATAAATATTACACTAAAATACATGCATTTATTTGTAAAAGATTAAAAAATATATAGGGGCCCAATCACACCTCATGTAAAAATTCCAAAATCATATTTTTACATGAGGTGTGATCAGGCCCCTATATATATATATATATTTTAAAAAATTACAAATAAATACATGTATTTTTATTTAATATTTATATATTAACTTTTGTTGTTGGCCCTTTCCTCAGTTTGACTTACCTTTTCAGGTTCTTGATCCAGGTACAGAAGCAGCACATATGTTCAAAAAGCTGTTGGTTTTCAATAGCACTGGACCTATCCGTGATGAATCCAGGGCATACGTAATCCGAGCAAGTCAGCAAACTGTGGGTGTGTGCCAACACCAGTTGCCTGGCCCAGTGCCACAGTGAATGCCACCTTCTGAGTAGATGCAAAACAGATCACTCCAAGAAAACAATGCTTGTCTTAAGCTGCAAACAGATCTTCTGTGTAATTTTCATGGAGCGCTTCCCTCAACAGGAAGGAGGTACTGAAAGCCAGGTAGTTTTTAATAGCGCATTTGCAAAAATTAATCCTAACCTGGCCTTCCAGAAGAGGCTTTTCACAATGAGCATAACAATCCAGCAGCATCAGTTTGCATATAGAAGTAATTTACAGAGAAGGAGGAGGAGATTGGATTTATACCTCACCTTTCACTCAGAGTCTCAGAATGGCTTACAATCTCCTTCCTTTCCTCTCCCCATAACAGACATCCTGTGAAGTAGGTGGGGTTGAGAGAGCTCTTTCAAGGACTGCTCCTGAGAGAACAGCTCTGAGAATTTATGACTGACCCAAGGTCACCCAGCTGGCTGCATGTGGAGGAGTGGGGAATCAAACCTGGTTCTCCCAGATTAGAGTCCACGCTCCTAACCACTAAACCGAGCTGGAAGGGGAACTGAGGCTGAGAAATCATGACTGGCTCCTAAGCATGCAATGGGTTAATGGTGGGGATGGGTCTTATTTATTTAAACATTTATATCCCGCCTTTCCCATGTCTCATGGAGCTTATAATGCACCGTTAAAACACCAAATGAATAAAATGTCCACCACTTATACCCCATTAACAGCTGCAGCAAACAACATCCTCACCGCACCTCTTAAAAGTTTTGGAGGACATTGCAGGGTCTGTAAAGAGTCCACGGCAGGGACCAAAACATATTCATACAACCTTTGCACTATCTACTTTAATTTTTTGTGGTACACTAATGAAGCTCTGGCTAGGTTTGACAGAACACGTAACTGTGGCTTATTTTAGCAATAGTCTGTGACACCAGGATTTGGCTCACATGTGATCATTCAGATCCTTGTCTGCCTTGACAAATGCTGTTTACATCACCTTTGCACTTTCCCCTGCCTCCCAGCCGAGACCCAATTTGTATTTTGACATGCATCCCGACAAGGGCAGCTCTGGGGAACAAGCCACGGTGTCTGTATTGATATATCATGTGATACCATACTTGAACTATGTCAAACTATGTGTCAGGTGGATAGCTGTGTTGGTCTGCAGCAGCCACAACATCGGGATTTGAGCCCAAGAGCACCTTAAAGACCAACAAAATTTCCAGGGTATAAACTTTCCAGAGTCAGATATTCTAACTCAGGAGTCCCCAATGTGGTACCCATAGGCACCACGACACCTGCTGATACTTTTCTTTACCCCTGCCAAACGTTTTTAGAAAGTATGGGGCCAAGTGGGGCTCAGCAAGGGTTCTGATTGGCCACCAGAGATTTGATTTTGTTGTTGTTGTTCAGTCACACAGTCGAGTCCGACTCTTCGTGACCCCATGGACCAGATCACGCCAGGCCTTCCGTCGTGTCAGAATTCCAAAGTTGACCGCAGTCTCAAAAGGTTTGGGGACCCCTGCCCTAACTAACCATAATTAGTGAAGTGGCTCTTGTTTGGCCAGTCAGATTAACCTAGAGTTAAATCAAACCATGGTTTTGAATGACATCTGAACTGAGTCTCAAGTGTACAACGAAGAAAGCAAGAGAAGTCGTACATCCAATCGAGAAGGTTTTCTCGGAAAGCAGAACATTTAGGAGGAAACAAAACTGAAAAGCATGATGAAATATTCAAGTGAGAAGAAACATACACTTAAAAAAGGCAAAGAGGAAAAGACACACGGAAAGAAAGTGCTGACTTCAGAGCCCAGAGGAATGAGAAGATAGAGGTATGAATGGAAGCAGGGCTTTTTTTAAGAGAGAGAGAGAGAGAGAGGTGTTGGAACTCTCAAGAGGGAAATGAAGTTTTCAATTTGTATAATGAGAAGATAGAGGTATGAATGGAAGCAGGGCTTTTTTTAAGAGAGAGAGAGAGAAGTGCTGGAACTCTCAAGAGGAAAATGAAGTTTTCAATTTGTATACTGAAAACTCATGAACTTTTAAACAGTTTTAAAAGAGAGGTTCTGGAACTCCATTCCGGTACATTCCCCCAGAAAAAAAGCCCTAAATGGAAGAAAGCAGAGCAGGTGTTGGAGGAAGAATGGAACGTGGCAGGTGAAAGAAAACTAATAGGTGGATTAATTGGGTGTAGCCACAAAAGGCAAATGAATGCGCAGTGACAGTAATAGACAGCCTAGGCTGATGTGGAAATAATTAAGAGGTCAGAAGGCAATGCTTGAGCAACATGCCATTTTTAGGGTTGGATCCAACCAACTCTTCCATTGGTTAAAAAAAAAGGAGAAGAGGGTCATATGAAACTACTTTACACTGAAACAGCCCTTTCGTCCATCAAAGTCAGTATTGTCTACTGTCAGCCTGGTCCTTTACCTTGTCCTTTAACTGGAGATGCTGGGGGTTAAACCTGGGACCTATGGCATGTCAAGCAGATGCTCTGCCACCAAGCCACAGCCCCTCCCTTTTGACCACTCAAAAGTCTCTGCTGGGGATCATGGGACCTGCATGGACAAAAGTAAAGTGGAATGGGGCCATAATAAGGAGGGGAATTGGCCAAGACTGAACTAAAAAAGCTGACCTGATCCAATCCCTGGTTCTTCTGTAGCAAAGTTTAGTGACGATATCCCCAACATTCAAAATTCTCTGCTTTGGGATATTAATTTGTCCAGCTGTACCATCCCACATAGACATTTTTTCTCTGGCATGGAATGTAAATAGAGATTGTGAGATTTTCTGTGTTTGTCAGCTTCAACAGACCAGGCACCCATAACCAGTCACTTTGCAGGTGGATACCCAAAGGTCTTGAATGTTCAACCCCTTGTTCATGCTGAATGTCATGGAGAGCTGGAAATCTATGTGAAACTGCCAACGCCAGTTGCTTTCGATATACACATCCAAAGATCTTTAATCCTAACCTTTGTTATATCCAGACCATACATCCATTCAACCTTTTGTTGGGGCTAGTATCTTGGGCTAATTCTCTCAAAAGGTATCTTGAAAAAGCTGCCCTCCATAAAGATCAGCCTTCCCCCCCCCCGGGTATATTTGTTCAAGGAGAGAGGCCAGCTGAATTTCCAGTTGCCGGGGAACAATCAAATAAAGGTGTATATGTGCAATACCATCAGTATGCATGTGCAAATATTATAAGCTGGAAACGGCTGGAAAACAGATGAGATTTCCTCAAATGCTCACCAAAAAAGGCTTGTAATTACTGAGCCCATTCTGAATCGAGCTGAGCAGAGTTCGCTCATCATTAAGCAGTCCCAAATATTTTGTTGCCCAAATTGCCTTAATGAGATGTGGGAATTTGAATATTAAATGGCAATGGCTTTGATCAAGGGAACAATAACCTGTGTATACTGGAGTCTAGTTTATACAGATCCCCAGAAATAGGCACAGAGGCTAGATATTAAAATATATTGATTTCTTTACTAATAATTCTCACACACATACAGTTAAAATGAAACACACACACTCAATACAGAGCTAAGAATCTTAGATAGCAAGGTACAGCGACAGTTGCATTAGCAGGAAGGTATCGTTGATGGGGCGATACTTTACCTGTCCGACATGAGGAGGCGATTCTGCAGCGAAAATAGGGAAAATACCAGGGAAGGGGTCGTGTGTTGGCCAGCTTGTGGGAAACTCCAAACAGCGCTACGAATGGAGTCAGCAAGATAGGGTGGGGTCAGGTAGGTAGGAGGTAAGAGAGAGAGCAATGGAAAGATGCTCTCTTTTTATAACTTAGAATGACTGGGAGGGGGTTGCTCCACCAGTCACGTAGTGCCCAGGAAATCTATAAAAATCCAGTTACTAAATGGTCAAGAGATGACTGAGAGAATGAGATTAATGGCTGGGCAATTGCAATAATATTCAACTAATGGTGACATCTTTAGAAAGACAAAAGAAAGAGTAGTAATGAGTAAGAGTAGTAATGTCTCAGCTCCATGGACGGTCATTGGTCTTAATGTCTCAACGATCAACAGCTGTGTTATCTGGATGGGCAGCAGATGGACGTGATAGTTGCTTAATCCTCTCATGACGTAAGTCCTTTTGTTTTACAATGAGGAATACGTGCAGTATCTGGCGGGGGGGGAAGGTGTCTGCGTGATGGAGAAGTCTGTCTATGGAGGTTTTGCAGGAAAACTCAGGCTTCCTTTGCAGAGCATGGCTCCTTCTTAGTGAACTGCTGCTGGTTTCTGTGTCCTTGTGATGTCAGGGAGGTTGGTTTGCCTCTTGCAGTGATGGCGGGGTGAGAGGCATTGGGTATTCCATGGGTCCATGTCTGGTTTGGCACACTGCTTCCAGGCGAGGCTTCCTCCGGCTGGGCACGTGCCTACAGTCCAGGAGGTTGGCACCATCTTCTGGCTACTGCACAGTCCAGTTCCCTGGCACACAGTCCAGCTTATAGTTACAGTCAGGGGTCATTTCCTGCAGGAGCGCACAGGAGCGGAGCTCCGGCAGTAAAGAGCCTAGGGGGCGGGCACATACAACAAGCCCCGCCCCCTGCTCCCAGCAGCCTTCAGTCAGAGCAAGAAGCAGCCAGGTAACTTGCAGAACTCCCTCCGGCCCCCCGGTCCAAAACAGTCCAGTGGCACCTTTAAGACCAAGTTTTATTCAGGTACAAGCTCTCCCTCCTCTGCGAGGACGGATCTGCATGTTCTC
>NW_015168745.1:75895-93552 GCF_001447785.1 Gekko japonicus | reverse complement strand
GTGGCACCTTTAAGACCAGGTTTTATTCAAGTACAAGCTCTCCCTTCTCTGCGAGGTCAGATCTGCACATTCCCCCCCCCCAATAGCTAGCAATCCAAAACAGTCCAGTGGAGCCTGAGTGGTGGGTGTAGCCTTCTGACACACTTCCCGTGATGTTGGGGGGAGTGGCATATGCTAATGAGTTATGCTAATGAGTTATGCTAATGAGCTCCTGCGCCTCTTTTTCTACGAAATGACCCCTGGTTACAGTCCATAGCCTTATAGATGCTGCGCAAGGCTCTTGCAGGGCAACAATTTTACCAAGATAATAGCAACCAATCTCTGATCCCAAGCTCCCCTTCAACCCGTCACTTGGGAAGTTAAAAGCTTACAAACTTAAACTTTTCAAGGAAAAATGACCTCAGGCTGACAGATCTCCACAGCTCAGAAGCTTCACTAGCATATATGCAGTGACCTTATACTGAGTCAGGCCACTGGCCCATCTAACCTGGTCTCTGGTACTCTGATGACTAGCACCTTTCCAGGGACTGAGGCAGACAGAAGTCCTTCCCGTCACCTGTTCCCCAAGATTCCTTCACTGAAGATATGAAAGGATTGAACCTGGGGACATAGTATTCTGCCTAATTTATTGTTATTCCCTACAAGGATATTTTTGACTGCTGAGTTGGAAAGTAGTTTTTTAAATTTTTCTGAAAACGATGGCAGACTAAAGCCATCCGTAAGGGATGTCTGTAGCTCTCTCACTGTCCAGTCTTGTGTCAGTGAAGGAGGCACGTTCTGGTCGGACCAGTCCTGTGAGTTGTAGACGAGGGAGGATATTCCACTCCGCCGGACTTGCAAGGTTTCTGTCAAGTTCACGGAGCCCCAGAGAAGGAGCAAGATCTGCAACATGATGTCTGGTTCTGCTTTTTAGCCTTCCCATCCTCTATCATTTCCGCTTTCTCTCTGATCTCCCCGTCTCCTCTTGGTGTTGTTTCCATGCTGCAACAATCTACCGCTTGTTTCTTTGACCTTGTCATGCTGTCTCCCACCAGGGCTGGCCTTATTTGTTTACTTCCTTAGATCCGCTTTTCTTGCAGTTGGATTAAGGTAAAGGTAAAGGTTCCCTTGCTCGAAAGCCAGTCGAATCCGACTCTAGGGTTGCGGTGCTCATCTCCGTTTTTTATTTATTTATTTCAATTTATAGACCGCTCACCCGCTAAGGGCTCTGAGCGGTTTACATTTGTACAACTACATTACCTTTACTAGGGCCACACACAACGAGGGGGAAGTGACCACCTATCTGTCGGATGTTTAATATCCAGCTGTCAGATCATAGTGATCTATGTGTCAGCAGGCAAGCTGCTGGAAACTGGTCCTGACCAGTTAAGGCCTGATAAGGCATGAGGTCAGTGACAATGAATCAGCACTTAGCTGATTGGACGCTGTATGTATATAACTGGACAAGTGCAGCCCTGTTCATTCTCTTCTCGTGTAATGGTGATTGGCGGAGCACTTTGTCAGCGGACTGTAAATATTGTAAATAAATTCTGTATATAGTTTACCACAGGACTGTCTTGTGTGGTGCTATACAGAGCTTACTCTGAAATTGAGTGGCTGGTGAGTTGGAGTGGCTGAAATAGTCCTGGTGGCTGACTGCTGCTGGCTAGAAGCAGACACGCTGTGCTACACGCAACGTGCATCACTATCAGGCACCCATTGCAGGGTCTTAGCTGTTGCTTCTTTTGACCAGGTTTTACTCATCAGATCTTGGAAGCTAAGCAGGGCCGACCCTAGCAAGTACTTGGAAGGGCAACCTCCAAGGAATACCAGGGCCAGGATGCAGAGGCAGGTAATCAAAGCCACCTCTCTGAAATGTCCTAGCCCCACTAGGGGTTGCCAGAAGTCACCATGACTTCCAGACTCGCAAGCACATACACACACATGCACATGAAAAATACCCCCCCTCACTCTGTGTGTATCTATCGATTGATTGATCGATTGATCGATCGATAAAACCAGTGGGGTAAAGCTTGGAGGAGGGGCCTTTTTCAGATGATGGGAGGTACATTGCAGCCATTTTTTTTTACCAGTGCTATGTACGGGCTCATGCTGGCTTCCTTTCACCTCTGCTCCAATTGCTCATTAAGAAACAAGCCTACTCCCGCCTTCCAGAACTCTGACCAATGAGTGCAAAGGAATGGCAATGACTGTCTGCATGCCATCGTTCAATTCTTATGGTTTAAATTACTAAACATAATCATTTTGAACATGTTTTGCTACCTACACCCAGGGTCTGTCTGTTCAGTATTCAGCAAGCTTCACAGAGGCATCTGGAAAGCCAGTGTTAGTAACAAAATGCTGAACCTGAAGGACCGCCACTCTCATTTCCAAGACATAGCATTAATATACCTCTCCTGAAGGTTCAAGGCATTTACATACCTAATCATGCTGCAAGACTTCCAGCAACTCTGTAAGGTGAGCCCCACATGCAGATGGAATATGATATTGAGAGAGAGAGAGAGAGACTTGCCTAAGTTTACACTGCAAATTCAAAGTACAGACAAGATTCATATCAAAGCCATCCTGGTATATTGTGCAATCCCAGGGTGTTTATATTTGTTCTCCTGTCCTTTCATCCATTCGAGAACTATATTTATTTATTGCACATGATCATGGTTGGAGTTGGCTGGTGTTTCAGAATTAATTGACCTTTTCTCATAAAATGCACCAGATTCTACAGTTTCCTTGGCTGCCTAGACATGAATTCAGAACATGCTCTCTTGCACGGGATCCCACATGCCTGGATACTATATTGGTCACCCATCCTTTTATTTGATTTTTTTTAAAAAAAAAAATCTGTTGGATAGAGAGTCATTTATCATCCTGTTAACTCTTGTGTTCATTGAATGTCTTTGTCTCTTGCTTTCTGGCCTAATTAATGCAAAAGGCACACATCAACATAGATTTGAATTGATTTCTGGAATGAAGCAGAAGGAGGGACAGCCAAACTGAGGTGAGCTCAACAAAAGTAGAAACAAACAAATAGCACCAGAAAGTGAAATAAATGGAAAATTAACCCCAAAAATGCATGCAATTTATAGGTTAGCAGATGAGGAAGCCCCTTGATCTCTGTGTGTGTGTATGTACTGTCAAGTTATTTTCAACCAGGGGTCATTTCCTGCAGGAGCGCAAGCGGAGCGAGCGCCGGCAGTAAAGAGCCCAGGGGGCGGGCACATGCGACAAGCCCCGCCCCCTTCTCCCAGAAGCCCTCAGTCAGACCAAGAAGCTTCCCCCAAAGTCCCTCGATCAGACCAAGAAGCAGCCAGGTAAGCTGCAGAGCCCCCCCCCCTCGGTTCCCCGGCCCAAAACAGTCCAGTGGCACCTTTAAGACCAAGTTTTATTCAGGTACAAGCTCTCCCTCCTCTGCAAGGACAGATCTGCACGTCTCCCCCCCCCCCTTAATAGCTAGCAATCCAAAACAGTCCAGTGGAGCCTGAGCGGTGGGTGTTGCCTTCTGACACACTTCCGGTGATGTCAGGGGGTGTGGTGTATGCAAATAAGTTATGCTAATGAGTTATGCTAATGAGCTCCTGCACCTCTTTTTCTACGAAATGACCCCTGTTTTCAACTCATGGCAGCCCTATGGATTAATGACCTCCCAAACATCCTGTTGTTAATAGCCTTGCTCAGGTCTTGCCACTTGGTGGCCACGGCTTCCTAGACTGAGTCAATCCATCTCATGGTGGGACTTCAGCTTTTCCTGCCTGCCGCCTTCAACTTTCCCTAGCATGATTGTCTGTTCCACTGAGTCCCGTCTTCTCATCATGTGACCAAAGTACGATAGCCTCAGTTAGGTCATCTTGGCTTCTAGGGAGAGTTCAGACTTGACTTGATCTAGAACCCACACATTTGTCCTTTTGGCAGTCCACGGTATCCGTCAAACTCCCCTTCAACACCACATTTCAAATGAATCAACTTTCTTCCTGTCAGATTTTTTCATCCCCTTGCTCTGTGAAGTTCCTAAATGGATCCATTGAGTTGTTTGCTGCCGCCGTGACTGTTCTGAAGAGACTCTAAAGGGGGAACAGATTGGGTTGAATCAGCAAAGAATTGTATTCAGTCTGCCCAAGTTGAAATATGAGCAGGCCTTGTAGGCAACAAAAATCTGCAAAATCCAGGTTGAAGAAACAGAAGAGACTGAGCTAATAGAGTCATATGAGAGACAGCTAGATTAGAGAGATGATAAAGAGATGATGGATGGATGAATGGATGGAAAAGAAAGAAAGAAAGAAAGAAAGAAAAAGAAAGAAAGAAAGAAAGAAAGAAAGAAAGAAAGAAAGAAAGAAAGAAAGAAAGAAAGAAAGATTAAAATTCAGGCCTTATATGTCATTTTGCAAACCTGAGTTGGATTCTTTAATATCAGAATGAAAGATTTTTCAGCAAACCATGCAGAAAGGGTAACCTGAAGGTAGAAACCTTGAAAACCCATGATTTAAAGGGTTCAGGTGGGCAGCCGTCTTGGTCTGAAGCAATAGAACAAAGCTTGAGTCCAGTGGTACCTTTAAGCTTTCGCGCACATGCACACTTCTTCAGATAGTCCAATGAATATCTGATTAATATCTTCATCACATAATCTGATTAATATCTGATGAAGTCTGCATGAACACAAAAGCTTGTACCCAGAATTAAACTTTGTTGGTCTTACAGGTGCCACTGGATTCAAACTTTATTCCGTGATCTGAAGGGTTGAACGTGATTAAAACAAGCAACAAGAGAAACGACCACTAGGTGGCCCCATTGCAACGTATTCTGTCGCACCCTGTTACTCAGAGACTTAAGAAAATATATAATTCCCTGGCGCCGCTTTTCATGGAAGTTCTAATTATATATTATACATTTTATTTTTGCAATTAAAATTTAGCAGCCTTTCACCAGAGAACCAAATTATATGTCCTTAGCAAGGCATTTTTAAGTACAAGAAATAAACATATTTATTAAAAATAAAAATATTTAATAACCATACACTCAATATCTTAATTTTATTTGTCGGAGCATAAATGCTTTTTTTTTTGGGCCAGGCATCCCATAAACTGCAAATAAAATGTTTTGACTCATCAGGGGTAAAAGTCAATCTACTTTTGGGGGCTATTAAATGTTTATTGGTTTATCAATACAAAATGTAACAAATGCAGCAATGGGTTTGTGTCCTATCTTTCTCTCTGTATGGTATAGATCTGCTATATAAACACTTGATAAAGCTGAATTATCCCCATTCCTTTTTGTACCCATCTTCTTTAACAAGTTATGTAATTCTGATTATAAAAGGTTTCATGACACGTTAGAATCTTTTAGTGGCAAGGAGGTAAATGATGTGGGGGGAGGGGCTGTGGCTCCGTAGTAGAGCATCCGCTTGGCATGCAGAAGGTGCCAGGTTCAATCCCCGGCCTCTCCAGTTAAAAGGACCAGGTAGGAGGTGACGTGAAAGACCTCTGCCGGAGACCTTGGAGAGCCGCTGCCAGTCTGAGTAGACAATACTGACCTTGATGGACCAAGGGTCTGATCCAGCATAAGGCACCTTCATCTGCGTTCATGTGACATCCCAATAAGTCTCTGTGAAATTGACTAGATATGTTTCTCCAGGTCTGCTGGCTAACCTAGTTCTTCAGACAGCTCCTCTTCTCCCCCCCCCCCAGCTTTGCTAGGCAGATAGCACCCTGACCTCTCTAGCCCAGGCTAGCCAGATCTCGGAAGCCAAGTAGGGTCGGCCCTGGTCAGCATTTGGATGGGAGATTACTAAGGGAGTCCAGGGTTGCTGTGCAGAGGCAGGCTCTGGCAAACCGCCTCTGAATGTCTCTCGCCTTGAAAACCCCATGGGGCTGCCATAGATCAGCTGTGACTTGACAGCAAAAATGAGAAAGTCTCAAGCCCTCTGGGGGGTCAACAAACATGGCTGCTGTGCTGGGTTGGGCCTCCATTAGAAGACACTTGCTTTGGTGTAGTGGTTAGGAGTGCGCACTCTAATCTGGGAGAACCGGGTTTGATTCCCCACTCCTCCAAATTCAGCTGCTGGTGTGACCTTGGGTCAGTCATATGTTCTTTCAGAACTAGGCTTGCCAAGTCCCCCCGGGCGTGTGTGTGCGCTTTGCGTGCGCCCACTCCAGCCGCCAGCCGGGAGTCCCTCGCTGCGGCAAGAAGACCACTTGGCAACCCTATTCAGAACTGTTCTCTCAAGGGCAGTTTTCAAGAGAACTCTCTCAGCCCCACCTACCTCACAGGGTGCCTGTTTTGTGGAGGGGAAGAAGACTCTGAGACTCCTTCAGGTAGTGAAGGGCGGGGTATAAATCCAATCTCTTCTCTTTTTCTTCCATGCCATGAAAAGCTTCACCTACCTATTTCCACAGATTAAGGCTCTATTAAAGGGACAGGACATTTCCCCCACCTTCCAGGCCAGTTGGCAACAGGCTTCTTCTTTTTTTAGTTTGCTCATGGAAAGATATTATCCCGCCGCTCAGCTTAAAGCAGCCAGCTGTTAAATAATATTAAAATTAATTGATGCAATATGTTTTTAGCAATGCTTTCACACACGCTCAATAATGCACTTTTAAACCACTTTCAATGTACTTTGCCACTGGTTCTTGCTGTGTGAAATGGCAAAATCCACTTGCAAACAGTAGCTAACATGCATTGAAAGTGGATTGAAAGTACATTGTTCAGTGTGTGTGAAAAGCATTGCTAAAAACACATTGTATCAAATTTATTTTAATATTATTTAATAGCTGGCTACCTTGGAAGCCTTAAGCCTTAAGCTGAGCAAGTGATGCCGTACACAGCCCTCCCCTGTGAGTGGAAGCAATCCCTTCTTTAGAGGTCTCTGCAGTCTCCCCCCACCCACCCCGCGTGGTCATTTAATATGGCCTCTGACCCCAGACATTTCTTCTGGTCTTTCCTCATTCAGGCCCCCGACCCAAACCCCTTCACCATCAATTTCACTCTGTACAAAAATCACAGTATTTTAGTATACAGAATTAATCCTTAAATGAGCTTTATGGGGTCATTTTCTCTACGCCAGTTTTTTGGAGCAAAGTTTGCAACCTTTCTGCATCGTGTTGAATCACCGCCCTCCTTGGGCGATTCTGCATCTAGCATTCGCTCCACATTTTCTCAACTGGAAGGGAAAAGTGCCGTTCAAAACCACATTCAGATATCTCAGATACTGCCTGCAAAGTCACCCCTGTCCGGCCATAAATCTATGCAGAAGGTACCATAAGATCTGATGATCAAAGAAAGCGGAAGTGGCATGGAGTGTGGAGGCTGCCACAAAATCCCATGATCAAAGGAAGTGAAAGCGGCATGCAATGCAGAGGGGGAATGTCTGTTCCAATGTGGGTTTCGTAAAACAAGGGAGGGAAAAGCCAATGCAGAATCAGCCCTTGTTTCAAGGGGGGCCATAAAAGCCAGGGCATGCCTGGATATGGAGGGAGGTGACGCCACACCGAGCAGAAAAGTTCCTGCTTTTCCATACTTCTCTCCAGTATGGATGTGACTCACGTGTCTAGCCAAGGGACCCACAAAATCTGGAACCAATCCTTGATGGACCAATGGTCTGAGTGTGTGTGTGCGTGTGTGTGTGCATGCACGCGCGAGAGACTTGCCCAAGGTAGGTGGGGATTCAGACCTAGCTCTAGTCCAACACTCATCTCTAACCAATGTGAAATGGATGAGAATATATAATGATGTTTAATTCAGAATATTCATGTATTTTTCTGGTTTTATAGATTTTTTCATATTAAGGATTTTATTAGGATTTAATAAGAGTCTATTAGGCTGTAAGGCTTTTTCTCTGAAGGTAAACATTTTTCCTTATCAGGTTTCTTGGCGGGAGAAGCTGTTTCAGCTGTCTAGCAGTTTTAATAAGCCTTAAGTATCATATTGTATGAATGGGACAAGGTAGGACAGGCTTTCTAATAGGGGTATTTACACGACTTTTAGTTGATTTTAGTTGTTTAGGATAAGAACTCTACAGTGTCTGGGTCAGCAAGGGCTTTAGTTCCTTATCTGAAAACAACACTTTTTGCTTGGGTGTAGAGAATCCTTGGTTAAAGTCGAATAGGTTTAGGTTAAGTAAACATTTAAGATATTATGTAGTCACATGTAGTTTGCTGTAATTGACCAATAAACGTATGCCTACTCAAATGATGCTCTGCCATTTATAACCAATTATGATTTTTGTATGTTATCTTTTGCTTATGTCATTTTGGGTATAAAACTTCATGTACTTCCTCATACTGTTCAGAAAGCAGTCAATTTTTGACAGGTGATTTTGGCCTAACTGTTTTCTGGTATTTTATTTATTTATTTATTTATAGGGCACATGCCAATACATAAAACAGGTTAAAAACAACATAAAACAATCCTTTACAATGTTACATAAATATCCAAAGAAATGATGATTGAGGGGTGACATGATAGAGGTTTACAAGATTATGCATGGGATAGAGAAGATAGAGAAAGATGCGTTTTTCTCCCTTTCTCACAATACAAGAAGAAGAAGAGAAGAAGAGATTGGATTTATACCCCGCCCTTCACTTGGAGTCTCAGAGTGACTTACAGACTCCTTTCCCTTCCCCTCCCCACAACAGACACCCTGTGAGGTGGGTGGGGCTGAGAGAACTCTGACACAAACTGCTCTTTTCCAAGGACAGCTGTGCCAGAGCTTGTGACTGACCCAAGGTCATATCAGCAGGTGCAAGTGGAGGAGTGGGGAATCAAACCCGGTTCTCCCAGATTAGAGTCCGCACACTTAACCACTACACCAAACTAGCTCTCATGGGCACTTAATGAAATTATTGAGCAGTAGGCATAACAGAGAACAGGAATTACTTCTTCACCCAAAGAGTAATTAACATATGGAATTCACTGCCATAGGAAGTGGTGGCAGCTACAAGCATAGACAGCTTCAAGAGGGGACTGGATAAACATATGGAGCAGAGGTCCATCAGTGGCTATTAGCCACAAAGTAGAAATGGAATGCTCTGTCTGGGGCAGTGATGCTCTGTACGTTTGGTGCTTGGGGGGCAACAGTGGGGGGGCTTCTGGAGTTCTGGCCCCACAGATCTCTCTCTCTCTCTCTCTCTCTTCCTATCTCTCTCTCTCTCTCTCTCTCTCTCTCTCTCTCTCTCTCTCTCTCTCTCTCTCTGATGGGATAGTAAGTCTGCTGTCCTGTAGCACTGCCTCTGTCTGACTGACTGTCTATCTGTCATCTACCTACCTAATATTACCAATCTGCCAAGTATCCAGCCCACTCTCGTACAAAGGGAACCAACCTGGGTAAATGCTGCCCTGAAACTTTTTGCTGCTCAGAAAAGTGGGTTTACATACCATGTATTAGCTGCCTTGGTGACCCTTATGAGGGTCTATACATCAAAAATGAAAAAAGAAAGGAAAAGGTTAACAAACATCTTGCCTCTATGTCTCTTCATTATTTGTTAAAAACATATCAAACCATGATAAAAAAATTCCATCTGATGGGCCCCCTCCTACTTCTCTTTGTGGACCTTCCCCTAGTTTTTATATGGCTAAATGTCCCTAATATCTTAAAACATCTTCATCATCTTACATGTTAATTTGCTCTTCAGCCTCTGTCTATTCGTTTGAACCCTACCTTCTGTTATTCCAATGTATTTGCAAAAGTGTGCATGCACACAAAAGCTCATACCTTGAATAAACCTTTCTTGGTCTTAAAGGTGCCACTGGACTCTGAATTTGTCCCTAATTATATTATTTTATGCCATTTGACTGTTGCTGACTGATGCTTAAACCGTTTTAAATTATTTATTGTTGTTTTTATTGATATGTTGTTACTCCCCCTGGGGCCTGCAGTAGCAGGGGAAGAGGAGCCAAAAATCTAATAAAATAAATAAATACAGTGATATCTTTAGGCTGGAAGGACAAGAGTAAGTGGACAGTAGAAACCTGGCATAATTATCTGTTTGATTTCATACAGTCGGATATAATTGAGAAATTGAATCGGAAGGCCACATGGGAAGACAAGACCACAGGCATTAGGACGAAATGGAAGACCTACTTGGAATGGCTACCAACAGAAGGAAGAAAAGACATTCAGGGCAAGATCTGGACTCTGTGCCCGTGGCTGGGAATAAAGGACTAATGCACTGGAATAGAAGAGGGGGGAGGGCTAAAAACCAACACGAAATGTACGGGTAAAAAGACAATATGTAATACTCACTAAAATTCCAAAAAAAATTAAAATAAAAAAACAAAATAAATAAATAAGCAAGCGTTACGTACAGTGGAATGGGCAGGTGCCCTGTCTATTGCCATTAAAGCCATAAATCTTTTCCCTAACCTTATAGAGGAGGGGGTACTGTGCCAATGGCACTGGTATAATTATTACGAGGTATTTTAAAAAGCAAATAAATGCTCTGCCTTTTAACAATGTAATCTTAAATCTAGCTACAGTCAAGCTTTCAAGCCTTATTAGGACTCTGTTGAAAGCTCCCCTCTGCTAAAATTCAGGATCGCACACACTGTCCAGCAGCAATAGCTGGCTTGCGAGACAATCCCACAGAGCAAAGTGGGACTTACCTCTGAGTAAGCAGGCTGCGAGCGGCTCTTGCTCTGTCCCCCACACGACCCCAGACCCATAAAATAAAAGGTGACCCGGTTGACATTCTTTAATATATCGCCGTTAATGTGAAACTAACGTCCCGAGCTCTTTGCGTTAAAAAAAATCCATCTTTTACAAGCAAAATGTGCAGCGCTTTATGATTTACTCTGAAAGTGCTAATCAATGACCCTCCCCCCTCCCTCCCGAGACCCTGATGGGAAGGAAAATGCTGAAATACGATTTTTTAAAAATCATAAAAATGTACACATAAGAATCACATCTCTTCCCCCCGCATACCACTTAGATCATCAATTTAATGATTTCCAGTTCCTTGACAGTGGGTTGCAGCTTGCCAACAATTTCTAAGCAGGACTTTGCATTGATTTCAAAGGGGATCTTGCTTCGAGATTAATGGTACCACACGGCTTGCTGTATTTTCATCAAATGACCAAAGAAAGTATATAATTTTCCAGTTAAGTCCGTTAAATTCCAGTATATTTTGCCATTAATGGAAGCTGGTTTTTAAAACTACGTGCTGAGATTTTGTGTGTGTGTCCTGAAAGTACATCTTCTGTACATGTGATTAGAGCCATCAGTATGAGTAAATCGGGCAGATACATGTCTCCTTATTTTACTTTACAACGAAAAGCAGCCTTGGGAAGGTTACCTGCAGCTTTTCCTGCATAGCTGGTGTGGACAGATGCCCCCTATCCAAGAATCCACCGCAGTATTTCAATTATCAGGACTGCTCTCTGTCCGTGTTCAGGAGTCCAGCTGCAGACGGGTAGCTGGCAGAAAGGAGGGAGTTGGAGAAAGGGGCTATCAATAGTAGTATCAAGCTCCCAGCACAGCGGGCTCAACTGCTTAGTTATGGGAGTGAGTCTGGGTGAAGCAGGACAATGACTTCCCACCTCACACCCTGCTGCCAGGTCACACCCAAAACAGGCAGAAATCCCTGGGAGTCTTAATGGCTAGAAAATAAACTCTTCCTTTTGGGGCAGGGAAAATCTAAAGGACCCCCAGGTGAGACAGAATCCCCAAGGGTAGATGAGAAATTCTCTGGACAGGTGAAAGATGTTCATTCCTGTTTGGAGCAGCTCTTTGGATGGGTGCATGCATACAGGACTAGACTTGTACCTAGGGGTTCCATCTTGTCCATGTGGCAAGGGGCAATGGAGAGGAGTCCCACCCAGGAGATCTAAAGGAATGACGGATGACTGCAACTTCAAAACAAAGTTTGAGTCCACTGGACTCAAACTTCGTTCTGCTGCTTCAAATTCAGACCAACATGGCTACCCACCTGAATCTACTCCAGCTTCAAGTAAAGCTATGTAAACATTAGTAGGATAGGAAGCAAATGCAGGGGAATGCATGGTTTCACCTTTTCTTTGTTCCGAAATGCTTGAACAGAACATGTGCATTCAAGAGCCAGTTTGGTGTAGTGGTTAAGTGCGTGGACTCTAATCTGGGAGAACCGGGTTTGATTCCCCACTCCTCCACTTGCACCTGGCTGGATGACCTTGGGCAAGCCATAGTTCTGGCATAGCTGTTCTTGAAAAAGAGCAGTTTCTGTCGGAGCTCTCTCAGCCCCACCTACCTTACAGGGTGTCTGTTGTGGAGAAGGGAAGGGAAAGGAGTTTGTAAGCTGCTCTGAGACTCCCTTGGGTAGTGAAGGGTGGGGTATAAGTCCAATCTTTTCTTTTCTTCTTCTTCTTCTTTTTATTCATTTATTAAACTTCCTTTTACTTTAAATCTGATCTCTGGGGAAACAATACGGCTGTTTGGTTTTGCTGTCTGAAGTGTGGTAAGGGCTGGAGTTGTGGAAAAAGTTTGCCATCTCAGGAACACAATAGCTCTGATGTCCAGAGTTGCAGTAGGTCTCCTCTGAGCTGGCTTGTGGTGGCAAAGTGGGCAGCCCCAGAAACTAGGCAGAGCCTCTAATGCAGGTACAGAGTGGTAGACATTTCACTTTATCTGGCAGGAGCTACTCTCAGAGTCATTGTTGGCAGTGGCTGGATACCCCTTTGGCAACCCCAGAGAGCGAGGGGAAGGGGCAGCATCACTAAGCGGAAATATGGGATGGCCGTAGGGTTGTCCCCGCCTCCCAGGGGCCAGTCTGAAGGTATGGGAGGGGCCATACAGCCCACCCTCCAAGGCAGCCTTTTCCTCCAGTGGAGCCGATTCCTGTTATTTGGAGATGATTCGTAATAGCTGGAGATCTCCAGCCCCCACCATGAGGCTGCCAACCCTTGGTGTTGCATGCGGTGGCCGAGAGAGGGACAGCTTGGAGACTTCTAGAAGTGCCCTGGCTGCCTTGTGAAGGCCAGCCAATGGGTAGAACATAAGAACATAAGAGATGCCAATGTTGGATCAGGCCAAAGGCCCATCCAGCCCAACACTCTGTATCACACAGTGGCCAGAAATACCAGGTGCCACCAGGAGGTCCAGCAGTGGGGCCAGAACATTAGAAGCCCTCCCACTGTTGACCCCCCCCAAGCACCAAGAAGACAGATCATCACTTGCCCCAAAGCTAATAGCCACTGATGGACCTCTGCTCCATATGCTTATCTAATTCCCTTTTGAAGCCGTCCATGCTTGTAGCCGCCACCACTTCCTGTGGCAGTGAATTCCATGTGTGAATCACTCTTTGGGTGAAGAAGTACTTCCTCTTATCCGTTCTAACCCGACCGCTCAGCAGTTTCATGGAGTGCCCACGAGTTCTTGTATTGTGAGAGAGGGAGAAAAGTACCTCTTTCTCTACCTGCTCTTTCCCATGCATAATCTTATAAACCTCAATCATGTCACCTCCTCAGTCGTCGTTTCTCCAAGCTAAAGAGCCCTAAGCGCTTTAACCTTTCCTCATAGGGAAAGTGTTCCAACCCTTTTATCATTCGAGTTGCCCTTTTCTGCACTTTTTCCAAAGCTATAATATCCTTTTTAAGGTGTGGTGACCAGAACTGCACACAGTAGCTCAGGGGGCAGGTTATTTGAGTCCCAGCCTCGGCCCTGCTTCCCTTCAGCCTCTGGGCACAGCATCTCCCCTTCCCTCCCTAGCTGGGCAGCATGAGATTTCTTTTCCCTGGCCGCCGTTTCCCAGGAAACTAACTAGCTAGTTTGGCAAAAGGACAAAATAAGCGGGTTCTAAATCCAATCAAGCCTGGACTCTCCTGAGAAACTAAAATGACCAAATGGAAACTATTGTTCTTTGCTGGCATTGTGAGAAGACCAGACTTCCTGGAAAAGACAATCCTGCTAGGAAAAGCTGAAGGTGTAGGAAAAGGGAAAGACCCAACCTGAGACGAACGGACTCCATTATGGAAACCACAGCCCTCAAACCTGAGCAAGACAGTGAACATGGGAGGTCGTTAATTCATAGGGTCGCCGTAGGTCAGGAGCAACTTGAGGGCACTTAACACCCACCCACACAGCTCTTGGTTTAGTGTAGTGGTTAAGTGCGTGGACTCTAATCTGGGAGACCTGAGTTTGAGTCCCCACTCCTCCACTCGCACCTGCTGGATGACCTTCGGCAAGCCACAGTTCTGTCAGGGCTGTCCTTGAAAGGGCAGTTTCTGTCAGGGCTCTCTCAGCCCATCCACCTCACAGGGTGTCTGTTGTGGGGAGGGGAAGGGAAAGGAGTTTGTAAATGGCTCTGAGACTCTAAGTGAAGGCCAGGGTATAAATCCAATCTCCTCCTCCTCCTCCTCCTCCTCCTCCTCCTCTTCTTCTTCTTGATGCAAGAGTGGGGTTGGCCCCCCCACCTGCAGCACGCTGCCAAGATATAGATATTCCTCAAACAATTTGCTGGATCTTATATATTCCTCATTCTATGATGCAGTTGGAAGAGTCCGTGCCAGGGGTCGTTTCGTAGAAAAAGAGCGAGGGGAACTCATTAGCATAACTCATTAGCATATGTCACACCCCCTGACATCACCGGAAGTGTGTCATGAGGCCACACCCCCTGACATCACCGGAAGTGTATCATAAGGTCACACACCCCGCCCCCAACGGGGGCCCCGGCGGTGGACCTGCAAGGCCGGCGGGAGTGCAAGGAAGCCCCGCGAAGGCCCTCCCTGGCCCCAGGCAGGCAGGGGTGGGGAGAGGCAGGGAGGAAGCAACTTACCCTCCCTCTTCTCCTGCCTCCTCCTGGCTGAATGAGGGCTGGAAGCGGGGTGGCCGGAAGCAGGGGGTGGGGCTTCGTCATGTGCCCCGCCCCCGTACCTCACCCGAGGGAACTGCGATCCCCCCCGAAATGACCTCTGGTCCGTGCAGGGAGGGGAGATCAAAGAGAGAGGGGAACGTCAGTGAGCAGCACCTTGAGACATCATGTACAGGACGATCGTGTTTGTGCTGGAGTCTTGGACCCAGTCTCCCAGAACTTTGTGGCCTGCGGATCTTGGGGCAGCAGCCCCGTTTCACCTTCACAACGCTTTCTGTCTTGGGGCTGGTGCCTCAGAAAGGCCTTGCTTCTTCGCTTCTTTCTTTATTATTCTGGCAAAGGGAGCTCTGACTCTCGAACGCTTATATCCCGGAAATCTTGTTGGTTTTCAAAGTGCTACTGGACATGAATCCCACTCTCGCCCTCCTCGATCATTCCCGAAAAATGCCAAGCTGTGTCTTGGTTTTGCCCCACCAAAGGCCTATCCCCTCCAGAGTTATTTTTAGCCTTTGCTGTCCCTCAGATATTCTATATGGGTGTATTTTTCCTTCAGAAAGAGCAGCCGTGGAGCAAGAATTAATGGGCCTGGCCCGTCTGAACGCTTTGGCATGCCAGCTTATGGCCTTGGGTCGTTCATTAGAATCGGCCAGGAGCCCCGCCAGAAAGATCCCAGCAAAAAGAACCCCGTTTTCTTCTCACGTTCAATCCTGTAATGGGCACAACTGAAGTGTGAATTATGGATGAGAGCAGAGGGGGGAAATATAAAACCTTTATAGAACGGTGATGTTCCGTCTTTTTCGGTAATCCGATCTTGATGAATCTGTGAATTAGGACCCAGCAGAATGCTAGGATTTTCCTGTTTTGGCTCCTTCGGTATCCCTCCCCACCCCGCAGGTCAGACAGTCAATGATTCACTGGCAATAGACTTCTGGTACAAGGGAAGGGGGGGGGGAAGAGAGAAAAGGGAGATGTCTGAAAATCTATTGATACTTTTTTTAAAAAAAAGTAAATGACTTCTGGCTGTCTTTGAAGGGAGCAAAACAGAAATCAGAGAAGGGTTTTTTTGTTAAGGAGTCGAGGGGTTGTGCGATTGTTGGTGTAACACGGGACTCCCCATTCATTGCCCGGAACTCGACCTTGGATTCTTGGACTGTGTAAAACTCCACTGCTGCAGTGGGAGCGGCGGGGAAAGAATCGAGACTGCATTGGCTACTGCAGGGCTCAGATTGAAACGGAAATCATCTGTCAAACATTGTCAGATACTCAAGGCCCCAGTGCGCCACCTGTTAAAGAGAGTCAAACACAGTATTTCATTGCATGTCATCAATCAGGAATACTCAAGTAGCAAATGCCAGGTATAAAACTCTGAAATAATTACTCAGTGAATATTCAACAATCCAGGGAGGAGCTGTTTCTTGCGGCTGGGTGGGGGGAGCACACGCTTTGTATATGGAAAAGCCTGATACCTAGGGTTTTCGAGGCAAGAGATGAACATAGGTGGTTTGCCATTGCCTGCCTCTGTGTATCAACCTTGGACTTCCTGGATTTCCTTGGTGGTCTCCCATTGTTGGGTATTACAAGTTGAAAACACTCAGTATATCTGGGGTTAAATGTTTGTTTATGTTATGCACAGGAAGTCACATGTTTTTCTTGTAACCAATGTTCTTTAGCTGTTGAATACCCGGGAATTTTCTCCCTGATCTAGGGATTTCATTGGGACTAAAGTGTCAAGGTGTATTAGCATTTTATGGCTCTCTTCTCCATCTTTGTTTTGGTGTTCTGAAGAAGAAGAGCAGCCATAATCTCTCTCTTCTAGTTTTGTCTTTGTAGAGTAAGGATGTAGCCGATTATGCTCTGTTGTCATTTTCATCCCAGTTACCCTTCCCCATGCTAGAATTTAGTAAAAACTTTATATTTTAATCACACATGGACTCTCAGTCTGAATTATTTTACTCTGGCACTGCTGGACTATCTTATCTCTGCTAAATACCATTTTTTTCAATATCTCACTATCACCCAACACCCATCCAAGTACTAATCAGTGTGGTGCAGTGGTTAAGAGTGTTGGACTCTAATCTGGAAAACCGGGTTTGATTCCCAACTCCTCCTCCACATGGCCTACTGGGTGACCTTGGGCCAGTCACAGTTCTCTCAGCTCTCTCTCAGCCCCACTTGCCTCACAAGGTAACTATTGTGGAGAGAGGAAGGGAAGGTGATTGTAAGCTGCTTTGAGACTCCTTAAAAGGTAGAGAAAAGCGGGGTATTAAAACCAACTCTTCTTCTTCTAACCAGGGCTGACCCTGCTGGCTTTCGGCTTCTGATGAGACTGTGCTAGCCTTGGCTGTCCAGGAATTATTGGGGGAAAGACTGGTCTCTGAAGAGAAGAGAACCAGTCAGAATAGACACTGGATCAATGTAAATGATTAATTTATTGATTAATTTAAATCAAGGGTGTCAAACATGAGGCCTGTGGGCCGGATCAGGCACTCAGAGGGCTCGAATCCGGCTCGCAAAGACCTGGCTGTTTCCTGCTTCCTTTTCCAGTTTTGCAGTTGCAGCTTACTTTACCAGACTCTCTCAATTGCACAGGAGAGATAGATAGGCAAGCCTCTCCTATGCGACTGAGAGTCTGATAAAGCACTGGCTGAGGCTCCTCCCCCTCCTCTTCCCAGGGGGAGGGAGGGAACTGGCCTGGCTGCCTCAATCCTACAGGAGACAAAGGGAAGCCTTTCTTCCCTTCCACTGGCTGAGGCTCCTCCCTGAAGGGAGGGAGGGAGGGAATGAGTGAGAGTTTGTTTTGCTGGGCTGCCTCAATCGCATGGGAGAAATACCAGGCACCTTTAAGACCAACAAAGTTTTGTTCAATGTATGAGCTTTTGTGTGCCTTGCTAC
>NW_015168745.1:69050-75784 GCF_001447785.1 Gekko japonicus | reverse complement strand
CAATGTGAACTATTTTAGAAGAGGAATAACAACAAGCCAGTGAGGTGGATTAGGCTGAGAGTGTGTGTCCAGACCAAGTTCACCCAGCACGTTTCCGTTGTACGAAGTTGTAGATATTTCTCTGGGGAAGAGTATAGTTTTGTATACAAACACATGGTGTGTGTCAGGATGCCTTGTCTTGTTCTTGACCAGCACATGAAGCAACTTATGTACAATAGCTCACAATGCCCAGCCATTTCATGTTTTCCCCTGGGTCCTAGGCTCAGAACACTGAGCATGAGATTCCTGTAATGAATGTCAATAAATCAAAAGTAGGTTTGCAGCTTACAGATACACATCTGAACAGCATACTCAGGATTGCTACAGCATAGACACTTTGATGCAATAATTCAGAGCAAGAGATGTCAGTTATCAGAGATTGTTAAATAGACAGAATATTGCATTGTATTAAGCATATTTTATTTGAAGTTTTAAAATCTTTGTGTTTGTTTGTGTTTATATCTCTGCTACCTGGCGTTACATTTTATGACACACATGGCCCAGCCCAACAAGGTCTCATTTATGTCAGATCCGGCCCTCACAGCAAATGAGTTTGACACCCTTGATTTAAATATTTATACCCCACCTTTCTTCCTGGCTTGAGGTGGCTTACAAATCACAAATTTAAAATATTTAGAATAAATGAAAACCCCAAATAACTCCCTCTCCCCTAACTTGGCATAAATCAGCTTCAAATTAATATCTAGTGAATGTATAGTTGCCAACTGATTGGAGAAAAAAGAAAGTCCCATTCAGTGCCATGAAAAGCTTCAGATTAGCCTCTATTAAAGGGATAGAATATTTTCATCCAGGTCTGTTGGCAACCCTCTTCGCATTGGCCGGATCATGCAAAGGGCTGCCCACAGGCCTGGAGAAAAATGTCCCATCCCTTTAAAATGGGCTTCATGCGTATAAATGGAGAGCCGAAGCTTTTCACAACATGGGGTGAATAATATTTATCTGGTAAATAACATCGCCCTAAGCCTCTATTGCAGGGGTGTCACACATGTGGCTGGGGGCCGGATCAGGCCCCCGGAGGGCTTCTATCAGGCCCGCAGTGGAACCGTCTGTCTTCTGCTTCTTCTTCCAGTGCTGCTGCTGCTTTGACAAAGTTTCCACTAGTATCCTTCGATCTGAAAATCAACCCGTTCCTGACAATCTCCAAGAAAAATGGATGCCCCTCTTAGAAGCGTCAGCAGCACATAAAATTGACACCTCCCTGTTTGCTCTACATAAGCATCAGGATCTACTTTCTTATTTTTAACTGTTTTTTTTTACATTTAATTTAAAAAAAAAAACGTTAAAAAAAGTTTACATCTCCACTACCTGGCATTACATTTTAGGACACACATGGCCCGGCCCAACAAGATCTCATTTATGTCAGATCTGGCCCTCATAACAAATGAATTTGACACACCCATTCTATTGCTTGACCTGGATGGTCCAGGCTAAGCCGATCTCATCAGATCTCAGAAGCTACGCAGAGTCAACCCTGGTTAGTTCTTGGATGGGAGACCACCAAAGAAGTCCAGGGCCAGTATGCAGAGGCAGGCAGTGGCCAGCCACCTCTGAATGTCTCTTGCCTTGAAAATCCTACGGGGTTGTCGAAAGTCAGCTGTGACTTGACAGCAAACAAGAGCAACACCAGGTGTAGGGCATTCCCTCCCCCCCTCTGGGCAGTTAGCAACCCCAAAAGTGAATGAGTTTAAAGTCCTGTTGATTTTGGTAAAAGTGTTTACCACTTTTATGCAATGTTTCCACTGTTTTGCAGTTTGGTGTAGTGGTTAAGTGCGCGGACTCTAATCTGGGAGAACCGGGTTTGATTCCCCACTCCTCCACTTGCACCTGCTGATGTGACCTTGGGTCAGTCACAAGCTCTGGCACAGCTGTCCTTGGAAAAGAGCCGTTTGTGTCAGAGTTCTCTCAGCCCCACCCACCTCACAGGGTGTTTGTTGTGGGGAGGGGAAGGGAAAGGAGTTTGTAAGCCGCTCTCAGACTCCAAGTGAAGGGTGGGGTGTAAATCCAATCTCTTCTTCTTCTTCTTCTTCGACTTTTTCTATTGTTTGCTTGTTTGCTTGATTTCTAGGTTTGGGCCCCATAAGTTTCTTCTAACAATGAGACAGCGTGGGGTAGTGGTTAGAGACTAGGATCTGGGAGAACCATGTGCGAATCCCCGTTCTGCCATGGAAGCTTGCTGGGTGACCTTAGGCCAGTCACCCACTCTCGGCCTAACCTACCTCTCAGAATTTGAGGGCATCCAATGAAGCTGATGGGCAGTAGGTTTAGGGCAGACCAAACGAAATACTTCTTTACACAGAGAGTGATTAAAACGTGGAATTCACTGCCAGAGGATGTAGTGATGGCCACAGGTATAGACAGCTTTAAAGGGGGATTTGAAAGATTCATGGAGGATAGGTTTATCAGTGGCTACTAGCCATGGTGACTGAGGGGAACCTCCACATTCAGAGGTAGTCAGCCTCTGAATCCCAGTGCTGGGAAGAAACATCAGGGAAGGCCTCGGCCTCTAGGCCCTGTTGGCTGTCCAGAGGAACTGGTTGGCCACTGTGTGAGACAAGATGGTGGCCTAGATGGTCTGATCCAGTAGGGCTCTTCTTATGTTCTAATAAGAGAATTATGTAAGCCACTTTGGGTCACCATTGGTGAAAACGTGGGATATAAATGAAGTAAATAAATAAATAAAACAAATGAACCAGTTTAGGGGAACCTGTATAAGGGCCAAGAAGCAACAGTTAGAACCGGATATGGAACAACTGATTGGTTCAGCATAGGAAAAGGAGTACGACAAGGATGTATATTGTCATCTTGCTTATTTAATATATATGCAGAGTACATTATGTGAAATGCTGGCCTGGATGAATCACAAGTGGGAATTAAGATTGCTGGGGAAAATGCAGCATACCACTCTACTGGCAGAAAGTGATGAGGACCTGAAGAGCCTCTTGCTCAGGGTAAAAGAGGAGAGCGCAAAAGTGGGCTTGAAGCTCAACATCAAAAAAACTAAGATCATGGCATCCGGCCCCATCACTCCTTGGCAAATAGAAGGGGAAGTCGTGGAAGTAGTGACAGACTTCACGTTCCTGGAATCCCAGATCACCGCAGACTGTGACTGCAGCCATGAAATTAAAAGATGCCTGCTCCTTGGGAGGAAAGTGATGGCAAACCTAAACAGCATGATAAAAAGTAGAGACATCACCCTGCCAACAAAAGTCCGCATGGTCAAAGCAATGGTATTCCCAGTAGTCATGTATGGCTGCGAGAGTTGGACTATAAGGAAGGCTGAGCGCCGAAGAATAGATTCTTTTGAACTATGGTGCTGGAGATGACTCTTGAGAGTCCCTTGGACTGCAAGAAGAGCAAATCAGTCAATCCTCAAAGAAATCAACCCTGACTGTTCCCTGGAAGGCCAGATAATGAAACTGAAGCTCAAATACTTTGGCCACTCAATGAGAAGGGAGCACTCACTGGAGAAGACCCTGATGCTGGGAAAGATTGAAGGTCAAAGAAGACGGGGACGGCAAAGGATGAGATAGTTAGACAGTGTCATAGATGCAACTAACATGAAATTGAGCCAACTTCAGAGGACTGCGGAAGACAGGAGGGTCTGGCGGGAGCTGGTCCATGGGGTCGCGACTCGACTGTGCGACTGAACAACAACAACAAAGGGGAACTACTTGGATATCTTCGTGGTTTCACTCATGTTTCAGCAGTTCATGCTTGTAAAAGTCACTTACTGGCCAACCCCCAATTTAGCCAAATTAAAGGATTTAAGAAAAGCTAAACTGCATCTTCAACTCTAACCCTAGGCATAAAGGGTTTGTTTGAAATGTATGTAAACATCGCCTACTCTTCATTTGACCACAAGGGGGCATTAGCCCCTCAAATATTTCTCGGCTATCCTGCCATACATTCTAATACTGTATTAGGGCTGCTAATATTTCTACAGGGGGAAGGAAATCCTTTCTTGTTAAAACAGCAAAATGTTGGTGCATCAAGAGAACGTGTGTCGTTTTCAGTGCCCAATTCCTCTCCCAGGAAGAAGGCATTTCCCCCCCCTCGAGCAGAAAGAAAGAACCAAAAAACAACCGGGCACACAGGTAGCCGGTAGAAAATGTCCGTTAAAAAGGCCCCTCGATTTGTTCTAGCAGATTTGTAGTTATGAATTAATCCCCATTGATCTTTCTTTCCAAAACAAGATTTCCACCTCTCTTAAAAGCTATTTTGCTGCAGGTTTCCCAGCTGTGTTTAGCTGCTAGTGACGGATATCGCCCCTCCCCGAACTACAGACGAAAAATTGCTGTATGGATAGAAATCGAGAAGCCTGTTTTCAAGGGCGGGCAGATGGAGAAGAAGCTAGGAGGACCTTCGCCTTTCGAACAGGGAAGGAAACCCCCGCCAGCCCAGAGACATCCCGGGCCTTATCTCCGAACTGGATCCTGACTGCCAAGGAAATGCAAGCTGAAAAATCAGTTCCACGGATTTGGAGGAGATTTATCCTCCCAAAAAGGATTTGTCCGAACTGGGCTCGAGTCGCCTGGGGCGGAGATCAGCAGAGGCGGGCTACAATAAAGCAAAAGCCAGAAATTCCGCCCCAAGGAAATCTGGGGGCGCTATCAATCCAGGACATTTTTAGCCCTGGAACAGCCCCGTGAGAGCTGGCCGAGAGAGAAAATAACTGGCCCAGGTCTGCCCCAGGGAGCAAAGTGGTAGCGGGAGGATTTGAACCCAGGTGTCTTAGTCGGAAGGGTGCTAAGATTGCGTTTAGACTTGACCTGGATGGCCCAGGCTAGGTGCAGACCAAGCAGGGTTGGTCCTGGTCAGTACTTGAATCGGAGACCACGCAGGGTTGCTTGCTGTGCAGAGGGCGGGCAATGGCAAACCGCCCCTGAACGTCCCTTGGCTTGGAATAGAACTTCGGGGACGCCATAAATCGGCCGTGACTTGATGGCGAAACAAAAGGCTTGTAAATGACTTCTTTAGCAAATCTCGACCTCGCGCAGCGATTCCTGGTCTCGCACTGCGGGGGCTGAACTGGGGCCGCAGCTACGACTGTAGGGCAGGATCAGACCCGCGGGCCAAGCACGGATCCAATGCACACGTGAACTCGGGTGGACAAACGCCAGTTGGCGAATTCTGGCATTCCCGGGTCCCTCCAAATCCCTCCCCCCCCCAGCCCCGAGGACAAAAATGGCGTTTTAATAAGAGGAACAATGTGGGTGTTAAAAGTGTCCCCAAGTCGCTTCTGCCTGATGGCCTTGCAAACCGGGGAGGGGGGGGGCATGGATGCCGCGATGGAGTCCATCCATCTCTCGTTGGGTCTTCTCTTCCTGCTGCCTTCCGCTTTCCCGAACATATAACCCGCGGTAAGGAGCAAAGCGCTGTACAGAGTGCAGGGCGGAGGTCACACACGGGAAATAATCCACTTTCAATGCACTTTCCACCTGGGTTTTGCCAGTTCACACACACAGTAAAATCCAGTTGGAAAGTTCATTGAAAGTGGATTATTTATTGTGCGCGCTGACAGCAGCCCAGGTCTCTGCCCCGAGGAAAAATGGTCAGGGTGCTTCCACACACACTAAGCAATGTTCCCTCTAAGCTGTGGAGTCCTGTGAGCAAAAATACTACTTTGCGAGCTACTGGCACGAAAGTTGTGAGCGAGCAATTTGGCTGCTGCATAAATTAGTTTTCTCTGGAGCCCTCCTTCCTGAGCGAAGACAAAAATGTGTGAGCCAGAGGCTATAAAACTGAGCTAGCTCACACTAACTCAGCTTAGAGGGAACACTGACCCTAAGTACTGATGCCGTTTCAATCCACTTCAGCACAGTTCGCAAGTGGATTTTGTCATTCCACACGGGCGCAACCCTAGAGTCGGATTCGACTGGCTTTCGAACAAGGGAACCTTTACCTTTATACCAATAAAGGTCAACTGATGAGGAGGGTGTGTGTGAAAGGAAAGCCTTACGGAGCTGGGCCATCAAGGGAGGGGAGGATACGGAGGAGAAGGGAGAGAAGACTTTGCCTCCCGGTTGCACCGAAGCCTTTATTTTTTTGGGGGGGGAGAGACCAGGAGAAGTGCGCTGGGAGGCAGTTTCAAGGGGGGATGGAGCGGCTGGCTGGAGACAGAGCTGAGCAGAGCCCCACCATCACCCAGCCAAAGGCAGGCCTAGAGCTTGATCTGGCCAGATCTCGGAAGCCAAGCCAGGGTCGGCCCTGGTTAGTTATTTGCCTGGGAGACCTCCCGGGAAGCTGTTGGGTGTTACAAGTCAAAACACTTCAGTATATACAGGGTTAATGATGTTTGTTAAGTCACATGTTTGTTTGTAACCAATCGGTTTAGACAAGAGAATGCCCGGGGAACTTTGGAGCTAGTTTGCTAGTCTGATTGGCAACCAATGTGTCAAGTATTTAGCATATTGGCTGCTCTTTCCTCTCTTTGTTCTGACTGAGAAGGAGACGCCATTCTCTTCCCGTTTTACCTTTTAGCTGTAAGGATGTAGCCATATTAGCTCTTTGTTATTTTATTTCCTGTGTAACTTTTATATTTTAAAACACACCATGGACTCAGTCTCTTAATGCTCTGCTGACTTACTCAAAAAGAATCCCAACAGCCGGCCTCCGAGTTCTTGGCCGGACTCCAGCAGGCGGCCACCCAGTGTTCCTTCCCCCACCTGGAGGAC
>NW_015168745.1:66745-69033 GCF_001447785.1 Gekko japonicus | reverse complement strand
CAAACTCTGACGGAGACTGGTTAGCCAGGATGACCTGACCCTGGAAAAGGCGCTCAGGGAGTCCGCGGCCTACGAGAAGGTGCACCAAGACCGCTGCGGGCAGGCGGTCCATCGCACACAAGCAACGCTCGAGTCGGACGACTCCGAGAATGGGGACGAGGTGCACCAGGTCCATCGTCGGTCATCTCAGCCGGTCACCAAAGCGGGCAAAGCTCCTTCAACAGCCCCTGCCTCATGCGGCAGCTGTAGAGAAGACCACGAGCGCTGGTCGTGCCATTTCCGAAACACGGTCTGCCGGACCTGCAACAAATTGGGGCACATTTTCCGGGTTTGCCGCTCCAAGGGGCAACACCGGAAGCTGTCCGCCCACCAGACCACGCCGGAGCCGCCCAGCGACCCCATCGACCTCCACTCCATATCGGCCCACTTCCTACAACACCAGGTCTGTAACTTGCCCCCCGATGGCCCCAACAAGATGCATGTCATGGTTCTTATAGAGGGATCCCCCTGCAGCATGGAGATCGACACAGGGTCGACCCTACTCCATTATCTCCGCGGATATGCTCCGCATGCTGTGTCCGAAGTGGGGCCCGTCCCTTCAGAAGCCGCGGGGTTTCTGGTTAAGGGACTTCAATAAGAACCCCATGGTGGTGCTGGGCTGGGGCAAGTTCCGGGTACAGTTCCAAGAGTTTAACGGCACCCTTGACCTGTTGGTGGTGGATAGGCCTCTCTCAAGCCTGCTGGGACTCTCTTCGTTCGAGGCCCTGGGACTCTCTCTGAATGGAATCCACCGGGTCGGGTCACGAGATTTTGGCGTGTGTGCACAGAATTTCCCCGTGTTTTTGATGGCACCCTGGGACGCTTCTCTGGGCCCCCCATCTCCCTGGATCTCGACCCAGTGGTGCGGCCCATCCACATCAAGGCCAGGCTGCCGCCACTAGCAATGAAGCCGAAAATCGAGGCCGAGCTAGATCGCTTAGTGGAACAAGGAGTTCTGGAACCGGTCGTGTCGGCACGGTGGGAGACCCCCATAGTTACCCCAGTGAAGTCCAATGGGGATGTGCGCATTTGTGCGGATTACAAATGCACGCTAAACAAGGCTCTGCAGGCACACGTGCTGGCGGCTTTGGTGGGGGCCCGGGTCTTTGGCAAGTTGGACTTGGCAAAGGCATATCAACAACTGCCAGTTGATGCTGCCACGGCCAAAGCCCAAACAACCCACAGGGGGGCGTTCAAGGTTCACTGCCTCCAGTTTGGAGTCTCGGTCGTGCCAGGGTTTTTTCAATCTTTTATGGATTTTCTCCTGAAAGGCATCCCCGGGGTTCAGCCATTTCTAGACGACATGCTGATCGCGGCTCCAGATGACTCGTCCTTCGTGGACCATCTGAGGGCCGTTCTACAATGTTTCAATGCAGCTGGGCTCAAAGAAGCGGGAGAAGTGCCTCTTGGGGGTGCCTCGCGTTGAGTTCCTGTGCTTCGTGGTTGACGCTTTAGGCATCCACTCCACCGCGGACAAGGTGACCGCCATCACGCAAGTGCCGCCTCCAGCGTCCAAGTCCAAACCGCAGGTCTTTTTGGGACTCCTGAACTTCTACCACTCCTTTTTGCCCCTCAAAGCTGCAGTCGCAGAACCACTCCATCACATCCTGGACAAGTCGGCACCTTGGATCTGGGGTCCGCCACAAGCAGCTGCGTTCCAGGCGGTCAAAGACCTGCTTGTCTCGAATGCGGTCCTGGCGTATTTCAACAAGGCGCTCCCAGTGGTGCTGGCCTGTGACGCTTCCCCTTACGGGGTGGGAGCAGTCCTGGTCCACCGGCTTATGGACAGCCGCGAGGTCCCGATTGCGTACTATTCCAGGACTCTGTCAGCTGCTGAGCACAATTATGCGATCAATAAGGAGGCGCTGGCGATTGTGCCGGGGGTGAAAACGTTTCACCACTATCTGTACGGGCAGCCCTTCACGGTTCTCATGGACCACAAGCTGCTGCTGGGCCTCCTGGCCCCAGACCCCTCAGATAATTTCACCCCGGGTGCTCCGCTGGTCTATTTTTTGCTGGGCCTCCTGGCCCCAGACTGCCAGACCCCCCAGATGATTTCACCCCGGGTGCTCCGCTGGTCTATTTTCCTGGCGGGGTACTCCTACGGTCTCGTCCATCACCCTGGCAAGGCAATGGGCCATGGAGACGCCCTGAGCCACCTACTGCTGCCGGTCTGTGACCCGGCTCCGGCTCCCGCCCACCATATCGCTCTACTGGAGTCCCTTCCGGATCGGCCGGTCCACATTGCG